>NW_024081911.1:305048-454688 GCF_003009895.1 Hyaena hyaena | reverse complement strand
GTGTGATGTATGGGTGCGAGTGCAAGTACGGAGCTCCTTACTTCTCCGCCATCTTGCCTAGTCACGAGTCTTTAAAAGCAGAGATATTTCTCTCCAGCTGGGCTTTGTCAGAAAGATGCCCAGAGGAGGTGGCAAAGGAGAGATTTGAAGCTTGAGAAGGGCTATACCACCATTGCTGGCTTAGAAATAGACTGAGTCAAGGAATGCAAGCAGCCTCTAGAAGCTGAGAATGAGGCCCGACAGCATCCAGCAAGTAAACTTGAGCTCTACAACCACAGGCACCTGAAACCTGCTAACAACCTGGGTGGCCTTAGAAATGACTCTAGAAAGGAATTCGGCCTTTTATACACCTTGTTTTCTGGCCTGTGAGTCTCAGAGCAAAAGAAATTGCTGTGTCCAGCCTTCTAACATGGAAACTGTGATATAATAAATAAGTATTGTTTTAAGCTGCTACAGTTGTGCAACATTTTATTAGATATTAATATAAAACTAATACAATAACCATGAGCCCATTTGACCTAAATAGCAGGATAAAAACAAATCTCTCTTACAGAACAATTCCAAATAATAAGCATAGAAGGAATATAGGAAATAGCAAATCACCATTAGAATAGCACAATGGCAGTTGCTGTAGGCAAGACCAATGATGAATGATAAAATTTTTGAAGAAATATTTTAGAAGAAACATATTTGCATTGCTTCAAAGTATCACTCCCAAAAGATATATTAGTTTCTGAGGTAATTTTAACATAAATCCATATATTATGTGATAATTCTATCACCAGGATGTAGAGCTTAATTCCCCCGCCTTTTGAGTATGAGTACTTAAATAATGTATTTCCATTTCTATAAATCCACAATAATATATGATAACACACAATTTAATAAACAGAACAATAGTTCCACTGAGGCTTGAAAGAATATCAGAGAAGGTCTCAGATAATAGAAACACACATAAAACTCGTGAGGTGCAGTCTTTTTTTCCCAATGTTTATTTACTTTGGGGGGAGGGGAGAGGCAGAGAGAGAGGAAGACACAGAATCCAAAGCAGGCTGGGGGCTCTGAGCTATCAGCACAGAGCCCGACACCAGGGCTGGAACCCATGAACCATGACATCATGACCTGAACTGAGGTGCAGTCTTGATAGTCATTTGGTAAAGTTTGGAGCAGCAATTACTCCTGCAATGTGGAACAATTGAATCACGAAGTAAATTATTCAAAAATGGTATCAAAGGCATCTGTATCATGTAGACCAACAGTTGTTGATGTAAGCCACTAAAAATTATTGCACAGTTTGAATCATGCTAAATTAATATCAAAGAGAGCCAGGCAATAATGCATGGACTTGAGATAGGCAACAAGAAAAATTGAGCATATGTCAAGGCTAAGGTAAGGGTAGATAAAACATAAATGTGTTAAAATAACAACTGTCTATGGCAGATACGTTATTAAAAAAAACAAAACAAAACAAAACAGAAAAACAAGCCCAAGCAAGCGTGCACAACTAGTTATACATCTAGAATAAATAGTATCGGTAACACACAAACAAGAAATTTGAAAATATTCAAATAAATGAGTCATAGGTTCGGTAGCCTATTTCTTTTTCTTGACTCCAGTAGTTTTACCTCCACCTAAGGACTCGGTTTATAACTTGCAATGGGATTAATCTGTAAAGTGATGTTACAAGATCTTCAACAGTGAACCCTGAATATAATGACTGGAAGAAATGAATACTGCATGATAAAGAATGAAACAAATTTGTTAATCCCAAGGAAACAATGAAGAAGGGATAGGAAAACAATATAAAGAAATTAATTTCAGCCATTAAAACAGTTAGTTTAATCATTGTGATAAAGGGAAATGAAAGGTAGTCATTCTCATCCAGTCTTCTATATAAAAGATCGCAAAGGTTAAATGAAACTATATGGAAGACATGTCTATGGAAATTTCCTTTTCTTTCTTTCTTTTCTTTAAAGTGGGAATTTATTTCTATGTTGGCTGAAAGAGGTCTCAAATACAAGATATTCTTATTATTAATAAGATGTCCTTATGAATAATTTATTGAACTGAGAGCTGACTGTAGTATTCAGGAACTCAAATCCCAGTTTAGTGGAGCAAATTCTCAAGAGCATATTGGAGATTTTTGTTGGCAACCTACTAGATTCATGGCCACTTAATATCTGCTGTAACTCAGCTGGAGGCAGAGGCCACTTCCTAATTGCTAAACAAGTTTCTTAGAGGAGAGTTAAAATAAAAAAAATATTTATTCAAGGCCCTGGTTCATACAGTATATGATAGTAAACTTATAGTCATGATGGAGATAATCAGACCAAGAAAGTACTGAAGAGAAGGCTCAAGAAAGTCTTAAATATTCAAATTGCCTCCTCTACAGACTGAGCTATAGTTAGTTTGCTAAATGGGGAAACAGCTAAGTATTTTGACATTCGAGTTGATTTTCCTTAATCCATTCATTTACAAAGGCTCACAACTGGAAGTCCAAGACAAGGTCACAGTACAAAAACAAAGGTGTATTTACCACATAAATAAATATATTGATACTAAATTCTAGAGCAATCAAAATGGCTAGTTTTAATATTAGCATTCTGTAAGAAAATTATGGTACAGAATTTATTTTATTAACAAAGATTTGAATGACCAACATTCTACCTTTTTATTAGCAATCATTCTACTTGTATTAGTTTCTAATGTACAGGTATTTGATAGTTTTATTTTAAGAAGTATGTTTAATTGAATAAGCACATACTACTAAATTTATATTTATTTTAAAGTGATTTTCATGATATTTGAGAAGTTTGAGCTATGTGTTAGTATAAACACTGATTTAAGAAAGTCTTACACTTTTTACTTTTAAAATCTGAAGAATAGTTTTGAATTGGAATTCTTACATTTATCTTCCTTGTTACTCAAATTGACTGTCAGGTTAAAAGGTCATAATAAAAATAAATTATATTAAATTAAAAACAATAATTATTATGTTAGCTAACTGCTAGAATTTTTGGTTGAATACATTTTTAGCATTTTGAATTTACATCTTTTGGGTTCTATGCATGATTTGTTTGGTTAATTGATTTTTGTACATTCTTCAAGATTTATGTTTATTTATCTATTCATGTAATGCAAATGATGGACAGCTCATGAAAAGAACACTGAGATTTTGCCTAGTTGCCCTGAATAAAAATAAGTTCAGGATAGAAGATTAAGCCTTTGAGACATGAACTATATTTCTCCATCACAAAACTTAATCCCTTACCACATTTTAGAGGTTAAAATGTTAGCCTTAATAATGCACAAGTGATTTGTAAATTTATATTTTCATTGACTCAGAATTATACAGTATGACCAAAAGTCTCAATATAGAATGCTAGATTCATAATATATGCTAGATTCATAATATATCCCTCAAGTTAAATAAAAAGTAAAAGTAGAAATACTAAAAACAGTGATTTATGAATAGCCAAGACAATTTTTCATATAATTTTCCAGAAAGTAGAGTAAATGTCAAATGTAGCAGCCATTGTTTATACCAAAAATTAAAATTTTTTAAAAATTACTTAAGGGGCGCCTGTGTGGCTCAGTCATTAAGCATCTGACTTTGGTTCAGGTCATGATCTCATGGTTAGTGGGTTTGGCCCCGTGTCGGGCTCTGTGCTGACAGCTAGCTCAGAGCCTGGAGCCTGCTTCTGATTCTGTGTCTCCCTCTCTTTCTGACCCTCCCCTGCTCATGCTGTCTGTCTCTCTCTCTCAAAAAAGTAAATAAAACATTAAAAAAAATTTTAAAGTTATTTAAATAGCAATTTTTATTTCAATATTTAAATGAAAGAAAATGTAAAACTTTAAAATTTCTGGGTGTAAAGACAAATCAATACATGAGTTACATTATGCATAAAAAAATTCATCCAAAAAATTCCACCAAATTTAATAGCAAAATATATCTTTAAAGGCAATATAATTAATCTCTTTTATGTTAATGATAGAAAATAAATAAAATAAAATAAAAATAAATAAATGAAAGTTTAAAATACATGTTTTATTTCTTGGGAGTTATAATGTCATTATAAAAATAGTAGATGTTATTAGAGTTACAAAGATTACATTTCAACTCTGGGTAACATTGCTGGTAATTAATATGAAATATTAGATAATACCCTGTTATTGACACCATGAATTACCACATATCTCCCTATTTACATACTTATATTTTAATAAGTGTACTGCTGTGTTTATGATGGACCAATACATTATTATTTATGTACAGAATATTTTATAAATAATTCAGTAATAACATATGGATGGTACATTAATTATAGGTTAAATATAATAAAATTAATATTTGTTGATTTCCTACATTTTGTTATATATTATAAATTTTACTATCATTCTGTTATTTAAAAAATTCAAAAATTCAGTAATATATAGATTATTTTTAGCTCCATTTTACACTTGTGAAAATTAGAACTGAAATAACAGTCTTCTGGGCAGAAAGCACATAATTTGAGCAAGTAAATTATACTGTAAGAACTTAACTGAATCACCCTGAATCTCTGACTTTTATTTGTTCTCTTTGTGTAAAGAGATTGAATAAAACAATGCACATTATTTCAAGGGAAAAAAACAAGATAATAATTAAGTCATTTTTATATTGTATACATATCAATTATGCAAAACACTTTGAACAGTATCTGACATGTGCTAAGCACTCTATAGGATAGATACAGTTGTTATCATCATTATCATTTTTTAAAATGTTTATTTATTTACTTAGAGAGAGAGAGAGAGAGAAAACAAGCAAGAGAGGGACAGGGAGGGAGGGGGAGAATCTCAACTGGGCTCTACCCCAGAGCAGAGCTGCACATGATCTAACCAAAATCAAGAGTCAGACACTTATTATTATTATAGTGGTTACTGTTCCCACTTTTCTGGATCTGATTCTACTCCTAGCCTAATTCAGTATCTATCATCTATCTATGTATCTATATACCTATCTATCTATCTATCATCTATAAACTTATTTGTAGTTAGTCATGCAATATGTTTTATATAACATAAGCTGTTTTAGAGGTTTATGAACTATGGTAGGAGCAAACCTTTAGAAGTTAGGATATTTGAGTAAATGTCCACAGATCACTCTTCAGCTTCTGATACCTCAGCCCAGGTTAAGTTTGCCTGACTGTAGTCTAGCAAAACAAAAATGCAAGTTATTATGTTCCTTTGGGGGACTTAACCAACTAAAAGAAATAATGAGGCTTATCCTTCTAAAACCTAATGTCTTGGTGTGCCTGGGTGCCTCAGTCAGTTAAATGTCTGACTTCAGCTCAAGTCATGATCTCATGGTTGGTGAGTTCGAATCCATCATCGGCTATGCACTGTCAGTGAGGATCCTGCTTGGGATTATCTCTCTCTATCTCTCTCCTGTCCCACCTCTACTCATGCTCTTTCTCACAGAATTAATAAATAAACTTAAAGAATTTTTTAAATAAAACATAAAACCTAATGCCTTTATGAAAAATAGGTTTTTTTTAAAAATGTTTTATTTATTTCTAGGAGAGAGAGAGAGACAGCATGAGCAGGGGAGGGTTAGAGAGAGAGGGAGTCACAGACTGAAACAAGCTCCAGGCTCTGAGCTGGCAGTCAGCACAGAGCCTGATGCGGGGCTGGAACCCATGAACTGTGAGATCATGACCTAAGCGAAAGTCGGACGCCCAACCGACTAAGCCACCCAGGCGCCCCATTATGAAAAATAGTTTTATCTCTACTGGCTTGTGACCTGCCTCAAATTTTCCAGTATTATGTATAATGCTCTATATATTTGTTTGTATTATTAATTACTTAGGAACATTTAATTAAATTTTTGTAAGTTTTATATACATTCTGATTTCATAATATATCAATTACACACACATACAAAAGTATGCTGACATTTTTATATGTCACCCTCTCATACATTGTTAATAAATCTGAAAAATTGAGTTGTCAAGATTTGCTAAGAAAAATCCAGGATTAATGATATTGGGAAGTGAAAAAAATTTGGAAAAAAAGTGCTTTGTTTTGAAAAGACTTTTATTTTTTAAAAATCTGTATCAATAATATTTAAGTCCTTTGCTATTTTTAACAGGATTATTATCACAGAATTTTAATTAAGTGATTTCCTTGCTTCAGTTGTAGAACTCATTTGTCCAACCTGCATACTAATTTTAGAAGAACATTGTAGAAAACAGATCTAGCAGAAATATTCATAAATCTGTACAAAGAATTTACATAAAGAAGTATTAATTGGGTATTAAGGAACATTAAAAGGAGCCTTAATAAATGGAGAGGGCAACATTATGGATAAGCAATGTTACTAAGATATCAATTCTGTTCAGTTCGCTCATAGATTTACTGGGATTCCAATCAAAATAACAGCATTTTTTTGGTAGAACATGACAATTTACTTAGAAAATATATTTGGTAAAGACCCAAGGATATACAAAACACTCCTGAAAAATAAAAATATGGTTGTGGACAAGTCTATTAGATGCCATTTTGTTTTTACAAGGCTGTGTCAATGAAGATATGTTATTAGTAAAGGAGTAGAAATACGGAAGAGTGAAACAGAATAGGGAGCTCACACACGGATCTTTTTTATGAGAGTGCTAAAATTACAGTTAAATAGGGAAAGAATGATTATTCAATAAATGAGAGAGAAAAAACTATTTACATACATGGTAAGATATTAACCCTTCCCACATACTATAAACAAAGCAAACTGAATAATATTTAAATGTGAGAGTGAGACCCAAAACATATTAGGAGAAAATACTACATAATATTAAGCAGAGGTGGATGGAGAGAAGAACTTCTTAAACAAATGAACAAAGAAAAAAATAAATTCAAGGAAAAAAGCTGATATTATCATTGTATTTACTTCCCATGGTGTATTTTTCTAATTTGCTTTATCTGTTTAAATATATAATAATGAATGAATATTAAAGTGATTAACTTAGAACAAAAAATCAATAAAAGCAGAGAACATTTTTTATTTTATTTTTTTATAAAGTTTATTTACTTTTTAGGTGGAGTGAGAGAGCTCAAGTGGGGAAGGAACAGAGAGAGAGAGAGAATCCCAAGCAGGCTTTGTACTGTCAGTGCAGAGCCCGATGCAGGCCCCAACTCATGAAACATGAGATCATGACCTGAGCTGAAGTCAGACACTTAACTGAGCCACCCAGGCGCCCCAAGCAGAGTATATTTTTAAAACTCATAAAGCAAAATGCTGATACATTTAACTACATGTATAATTCTACCCTCTTGAGTTTGTGTGGAACGTATGAATATGATAGAATTGTCATTTCCCTCACTTAGTTATATTATATGACATTATGATGGGGAAGTCTCTCATGATTAGATACGTTTAGTAATAGTATATGACAAAGGTAATGGGGAAGTCTTTTCATGATTAGGTACTTTTTATAACATTGACTTGTAGCAGGGATTCTCCTGCTATCTTTGAAGTAATCTAGGACCTTGTAAAAGGGCCACATGGCTAGGACCATGAGTTCTTCTTGTCTAGGACCCGAGTGGAGCCACTAGGAACTGAGAACAAATCCTGGCCAGTAGCCACTAAAAAAAAAAAAAGAAAAAAAAGAGGGACCTCAGAACTACAACCACCAAGTACTAAATTTGTTAACAACCTGAATAATCTTGGACGAGTATACTTATCTCCAAATGAGAGTACAGTTTTGCCAACAATTTGATTTCAACACATGAGGCCCCGAGCAGAAAATCCATCTAGGCCATGTCCAGATTTCTGTCTTGCAAAAACTGGGTATAATAAATGGTTGTTGGTTTGTGCCATTAATTAACAAAAACCTAAAATGTAGGAGTAGAATTTAGTACAAAAAAATAAAAAAGACTATTTTTTTCTGCATCCATTTTACCAATCCTATGCATCCAACATAATACTTATAAGCCACCATTGTGATTGTTTATCTGTCTGACATATTACATGCAAAAACAGCATTTCATTCACCTCAGTATCTTTATTTTTTAATTTTTTTATGTTTATTTATTTTTGAGAGAGAGAAGGGCAGAGAGAGAGGGAGACACAGAATCCCAAGCAGGCTCTAGGCTCTGAGCTGTAAGCACAGAGCCCATTGTGGGGTTCGAACTCATGAACTGTGAGATTATGAACTGAGCCAAAGCTGGATGTCCAACCATCTGAGCCACCCAGCTACCCCTCAGTATCTTTAAGAGTTAACACAGTTCATGACATATAGTATATGCTTAACATATTTTTACAACATAGTATATGTTTGTGAAAATGCTGAATAAATATAAATAAAGAAATATGAATTACAAATATGCATTTAGGAGGACTCATAAGGGAGTATATGAACATACTGAATGAAGAATATATATGCATTAAAGGATACATGTATACATACACACATACACATGTATAATTTACAGTGGTTATATAAACAAATTTAAAGGCATTTCTTCACTGTCAGTTTTGAAGTAGAGACCATTTTTAGGGTTTTTTCCTTTTGGGGGTTACGACCTGGGAAAAGACTTAATTGTCAGCAGGACTATAAATAGTAGTACTTATGTAAGCCAAGAAAATAGCCATTCTAGAGTACCCTTACTTGTGAAAAGATAAGTAATACCATTCATATATGTTAAAATCTATAGTGAATGTTACATTCAGGGAATGCTTATGAAAATAACTTAAGTCAGAGAGCATGAAAAGCATATTCAGTCATCTGCATTGTTTGTGAATGCTTTTACTTTTATCTGAATTTTTATAATTTCCAAATATTCAACATTTGGGATGCATAATTTTATAATGAAAAATTCCTCTCTGGAGTTCCAGGATAAGTAGATAGCTATAGAATATAAAATCAGGCTCATTTCAGTCCAAATCCTTTAGGAATTTCATGATTTAAAGCTCAATTCTTAACTCTGTTTCTGGCCACCTGCGTATAATCTTGCTTCTAGGTTGTATTTTTTTATAGTTTCAATGGTTATTTCTAGTTTTTGCCTTTATCTATTTCTGCTTGTTGCTCCAACTAATCAGAAACAATTTGAAAGGTCCTAACCCTTCACAGAAGTACAGTCCACTTCTACGAATAGAGGTACATAGGAAGACAATGAATGTGAACATAATATGATCAGGAAGCGTAATTTTATTCTAGATTTCACTCCACAATAAATTTATTTATTTATTATAAATAAATAATTTATAGATGTAGGAAATTGGTCCATGTCCATTTCCCTTAGGTATAATGTTACTCTCAGTATCTTCTTCTGTTCATATGTAACATCACAATAAACACTAGGAATTAGAACGGCATATATTTGAGGAATGTAACTTACCTCAGACTTCATCTGATTTTTGTCATTATCCATACAGACTAAATTTTTTCCAGAAAATGCCAATGCTTTAGTATGTTCAGATACAGTTCAAGTCACATAGTCACATATGGATACTTTTTCTCTGTGTGACAAAATGGTTATAAACTAGTTTTATTTCTCCTGTTCTAGGAATTTGGGCTATAATTCACCAAACAATATTTTTCAAAAGTATCATGACCTATCTTTATTGAGGAGAGTTTGCAAGACACAAAACATTATGTCTCATGGCTGACAATGAATGCAAGGTATACACATAACAAAGGATTGATTTATTAAAAGATATCAAAGGAAGACTCTAAATTCCAAGTGCAATCCATATTATGAATAAGAATTTTGACCTGAATTATTTAAGAATCATTTTTTAAGAAAATTCCTGTTTCCTCTGCTGTATTTATTTCAAAATCTCACTATTTGCATAAACAGAAATGCCACTGGACAAAAACAGATATTATGGAAATTGGTGTAATTCAAATGTTTGCTTCATTTTGATACAACAAATGATATTGTTTTATACTAAAAATGATACATAGTAAAAAAGTCATTGTGGTAATTACAGAGTTTAGTTTTCTAATCTATGTACTTGTAAAACTTTTAGGGTGGGTCCCTTTCTTCCTTTTTCAACAATCAGATTGCCAACAGCAATAAAAATTGTATCAGTCATAAACTATCCTTGGTATAGTTAGAAAAACTTTGTGTTTTGTGCATTATTGACAATCATAAACAGATTGTTATGAAATATTTTTAGAACAGTATTAAATTTTCAGATTCATGACAAAATATCAAGCACTGATATTTATAAAGGTACAATGATGGTTAACGTTTTTAGCAATAATTAAGACATGTATATCTTTTTTTAGAATAATTCTATTGTACACTTCATAGACTACAGTATAGCATACATAGCTTTTATATGCACTGGGAAACTAGAAAATTCATTTGACTTGCTTTCTTCTAATAGCCACTTTTTTTGCTGTAGTCTAGTACTGAATCTGCAATGTCTCTGAGGTATGCTTGTATTGTAACTTTAAACTTTTAAGTCATTAAAATAGGTAACACAATGCTAGATGCATGTTTATATAACATTAGGATATGATATTAACATGAAATAGTATAACTTTGGAATTTTTATCATTAATACTAGTATATATAGCTAGCTCAATAGGAAGTAAAAATATTGTACTATCAAATAAGTATATCATCAACAATGCAGGAACTAGAAATTGAACATTCCCTTCCTCTTAGGAATTTATTGGAGATTTGAAGATCTGAAGCAATAAACTGATATTTAAGAGAAGGAAAAATAAAATAAGATAAAAACGGAGGGAGGAGCAAACCATAAAAGACTTTTATTTTTAAGTATTTATTTATTTTGAGAGAAAGACAGAGAGAGAGAGAGAGTGGAGGAGGGGCAGAGAAAGAGAGCAAGAGAGAGAATCCCAAGGAAGCTCTGATGCGTGGCTCCAGCTCAGGAACCCTGAGATCATGATCTGAGCTGAAATCAAGATCCTGATGCTTAACTGACTAAGCGACCCAGTGCCGCCCCCACCATAAGACTCTTAAATATGGAGAACAAACTGAGAGTTGCTGGAGGGGAGGTTAGTGGGGGATGGGCTAAATAGGTGATGGACATTAAGGAAGGCGCTTGTTGAGAAAAACACTAGGTGTCATATTTAAGTGATGAATCACTAAATTCTTTCTACTTCTGAAACCAATACTACACTATATGTTAGCTAACTTGAATTTAAATTTAAAATAAATTTTTAAAAAGATCTGAATATTTAAAGCAATTCACTGAGTAGAATCATAGTGATTTCTGGTGTTAAATATGACATCTTAACATTTGCCCTAGTAATTTGAATAACTATTCATTTTTAAATATGTGTATTATATAATATTAGAAATTAAAATTATGAAGCAAAATTTTTTTAAAAATTGGCAAAATATAATCAGAATAATTATGAAATATTCTTGGTTTGTGTGTCACTGTGTGAATATCAAGTATTTTTAAAAATCTCAAATATAATATTCATACTATTTTATAACTTACATTTTCTTAACAATAGAATGCAAATTTATTTCACTATGTTAGTGGTTGTCTTTGTAAAATGAAATGATTAAACTTTTTAATAACAAAGTTATAATTGCAAATGACATCTCTTCAAGTACATAGTGTTCTCTCAAATCACAAACTATATATTTATCTCAAATACATCAATTGTAAGGTGGTTTCTTAGCTAAAAAAAATTATTTGGGATAAAAAGGTCAGAAGGGATCTTTTATTTTATTTATTTATTTATTTATTTATTTTTATTTATTTCTAGGAGAGAGAGAGACAGCGTGAGCAGGGGAGGGTCAGAGAGAGAGGGAGTCACAGACTGAAACAGGCTCCAGGCTCTGAGCTGGCAGTCAGCACAGAGCCCGACGTGGGGCTCGAACCCACGAACCGCGAGATCATGACCTAAGCGAAAGTCGGAAGCTTAACCGACTAAGCCACCCAGGCGCCCCAAGAAGGGATCTTTTAAAATAGCTACACAATATAATATTGTGTTGTGACAATCACAGAAGGTTTATATTTGAATAAAGTAAAAGCAAATTGACAGAGTTAAGTCTTTAAAATTTATAGACTTATTTACAAAAGGCCCATTTGACTTCCACCTTCATTTGATTTCTAATGAAATTATTATATCCTACTTAGACTGTATTGTGAAGCAGAAATATAGTATCTGAATATAAGGGTAATTTCAATGTGCCAAACAACTCCATCTTTAATATACAGTACCATAAGCTAAGTACTATGTTTTCTTTACTTTTTTAATGTTTATTTATTTATTTTGCAAGAGAGTGAGTGAGTGAGCAGGGGAGGGACAGAAAGAGAGGGAGAGAGAATCCTAAGTATGCTCTACACTGTCAGCACAGAGCCTGACATGGGGCTCGAACTTGAAAACCATGAACTGAAACTGAGAGCCCCATGTTCAACTAACTGGGCCACCCAAGCACCCATAATCTACAATACTTTGTTATAAATCCTACATCCCTTCCCATCTCATGCCTATCACACATGCACACTGTTAAGGGTAAAGCCTGCAATTATGTTAGTAATGACAGGTAAAGGAAGAAGGGATGCTGACAGACGTTCTAGTGCCTGTTTCATTCCCTTCACCATTCCATAAAAACTAAGGCTCTCTGAAGAAAACTGCTATGAATCCCTTTAAAATTGTTAAGTAAAAAATAACATATGTCAAGAAAAACTTGTGATTATAGACCATAGTGGGAGTATTTTTCTTTATTAGTGAAAATTAAATTTCTTACTCCTGACTGATCCAAAGTATGATCTTTTTTAGTAAATATAATCTCATAAATTGCAAGCACATCTAGGTATAAACAAGACACACACAGAGTCTGTGGTCATAAAAAAAAAGGTAGCTACTTTTAAGTATTATCATATAAAAATTACCTTTGTCATGAGGCTATGAACAGCATTTGTTAAGAAAAATCACATACCATCATCCTTCATTTTCCTATCTTCTTTGAGTGGCAAAGTGTTATCTTGCTTTAAGGCAAGACTAAAGGACAATAGTTTCTTGCTGTATATTTCTGGAAATACAACTCTCCAAGAAGCAAACCCTTTCAAAGCTTTCAAGGAATTTCAGCTTTTCAAGCTTTATTTCTCTCAGAGGTTTAGCCATGGATGATAATCTACAGACAGCACTAAGTTTTAAAAGAAAATTTTAGTTTTAAATTGAAGATAAGGAGAATCAAAGAATACTGGAACCTGGGTGACCTTATAGACCCATGCCTTCCTCTACTACAATCTTACTGAAATGGAAATTGAATCCCACACAGTCTAAACATCTTGCTTGAGGTAAAATACACAGTCATTGGCAAGGTTAGGTAATGTCACCAGGACTCTGGAGTCCCCTTGCAATATTTCTTAAATACCAACTTCAGTTTTCAGAAAGAAATAATATATAGGTATACCCATGTATATAATATGCACTTTTAATTTATTTACATAATTGAATTAATACCATGGCTTTATTGAGGACTTTCTTCTCTTTTTCTCCTCCTATGACTCATGGAGATAATAAGAGACATACTTAATTTCTAGACTGATATGTGTTCTATCAAAACCTAATGGTTTATACTAAGAAAAGGAAAAATGTTCTATAGGCAGAATATTCTTATCCTTCGGGTCAATATCAAGCCACCAATTCTTAGGTCCAATGTTGGACACAGAAGCAGGTAATCATCTGGCCTTGGGCTGCATCCCTAAAGTTGCATGTTAAATGGCTTGCAAGTTGCTTAAGGTCTGTTCATTCAGGGATAAGGAGGATTTCTAAATATTTTAAACAGTTCACCTACACTACTCATCCCAACAAAGAAATCTCATTTTTATAACCCATATCATTATTTAGCAGACTACTAATTTCATAACTGGATATCCATTTATTATGCTAAGCATATTAGTAACTATTTTAATATCAATCAAATAAAAACACAACTAAAGCACAAGAAGTAGCCATATCTGAAGTACAAACTACCTGTTTAGAATGTTGGTAGATAATCTAGGAATACAGACTGACCTATGACATACCTGGTGGCATGTACTATATCCACAACAAGGACATGTTTTTGTAATTGAATATTTGATCACTTGTGATTCATTCAGAAGAAAACACAAATGGAAACCTGTTTTTCTTCCTTTTACTTGAACGACATGAGGAAAAACAGTCATGGGGCATGAACATTCAATATAATTAAGCTATTTCAAACACAGGATTGAATGCAGTAGGAAGTATATATTCAGGTTTGCAAAATTTGGAAAAGAGATTCTTCCATTTCATTTTTCAGAATAAGGAAAGTAAAACTGGTCAGTTAAAATTAAGAGTATATGATAAGCAGAACTGGAGCTGAAGTATTAAATAGGGACTTTCAGGTAAAGAGAAGTCTTGTAAGAAACACATAGTTCCTTCTTGGAAAGTGTATTTTTCTCTATATTTGTATCAGGGGTCAAGCAGAACTCACAGTAAAAGGAGAAGGGAAATTGACATCTTGCAGGATTAAGCATGAAGTACAGGGTTTCCTTTTACGAAGGTGGTCCAGTTTATCCATTTAATAAAGCAATCAGGAGTTTAGATTCCAAATGTTTGGATATGCCTGCTCTGATTCATTTAGTTCAGACATATACAGAGAAGGCATATGCTATGGAGTATTTTCCTCTGAACCTGAATATTTCACTTAACCTCCATTAAATAAATTCAGGATGTTCTTGAATTATCTACTTCTTATGTTCAATAGGAAAAAGTGAGTTAACATAACTTTCTAAGGAGTCAGTGGAGTCATGACTGTACAGTTGAAATAGTGAGAAATACAGGGAGCAATGAGCTATAATTTATATTTAATGGTTAACTTGGGCTCTATCTCTAAATTGCTAATCCCAAGACAGAAATCAGACACAACTGAAATCAATACCATTAATTTGCTGCACAGAGTTAGGATGTTCCCGTCAACATAATTTTGCCTAATTCTCTCAATCCTGCAGATACACTGAGAGCCTTCCATGAAATCTCCTTAGCCCTAGTTGTGTCATCCTAACAGAGGTAAACTCACTTCTTTTTCATAATGAAAACAATCCTTCAATAAAGCAGAGATTGAGAATGAACACTTCTTTTTTTCACCCTCTTACAAGTGTTTGAATTATATACTTATATAATTATTCTATATTTTCACTGGAATCTTGAATGCAATATTTTCTTTTTCATAATAGACATGCATAATTACGTCTAAGTTAGGTATGAAATTTTGAGAAAGTTTTTGAAAATAAAATAGGGGTACTTGGATAGCTCAGTCAGCTAGGCTTCTGATTCTTGATTTTGACTCAGGTCATGATCTCGTGGGTTCGTGAGATGGAGACTCACGTGGGTCTCTGTGTTGTCAGCACAGAGCCCTCGTGGGATTATCTCTCTCCCTCTCTCTGCCCCTCCCCAACTTGTTTGCACATGCACTTTTTCTCAAAATAAAGAAACATTAAAAAAATAAAGTATTTCTTCTGCATTTATTCCAGTTTCATTAAAATGCATGGATCTGCTTAAATAATGCAGCAAAATAATTTTTATTATTTCACAATAAGCATATATAATTCTTAAATGCCTCTATGACATCTCTAGAAACAGCACTGGTTGTTTCAAAGCAGTTTCTTATAATTAATAAGATTATTCATTAAGTCTCATGTTGTCAACAGATTCCTAACTTCATTTCTTATGAAAATATTCTCCCCAAATTTTCTCAAACATTTCTTTTTTTTAAGTTTTTTTAAAATTTATTTTGAGAGAGAGAGTGCGTGAGCACTGTGTACAAGCAGAGGAGAGACAGAGGAGAGAAAAGGAGACAGAGAGAATCCTAAGCAGGCTTCACACTGTCAGCACAGAGCACTATACAGGACTTGAACTCACTAACCATGAGATCATGACCTGAGCCAAAACCGAGTCTGATGCTTAACAGACTGAGGAATCCAGGAGCCTCTCAAATATTTCTTTTAATTAAATACTGGAGCCTCACAAATCTGAGGAAAAAAGTTCAAAAATAATTAATTAAAAATTGAATGATTTCAGGTATTGTCTTAATTAAAATATAAGTTATTAAAAGACAAACATAATAGTCCTTATAAGTATTAATATTCAGTCAGCAGTTTTAATATTTCTAAAACTAAATTTATAGCTACTTTGCATAATAGATAAGAAATACATTTAAAGACACATAGTATTTTCTTATTCATTCATGATTTTAGAAATCTATTAGTTATTCATGATACCAAACAATTAGTTAATTCAATTCACATTGAGTCTGTATAAGGTTTTAGATTATAGAAACCTAAAGATTAGAATTTACTTGTAGGAATTAGGAGAAACCTAAACAAAGAGATATTTTATTCAAATGTAGTAGGAAACAGAAAGTTTCAGTGCCCCCCAAATGTTCTATTATCACTGCTTCTTGACTTCTAATTTAAGGTTTTGATTCTGATTAAAATGAAAATATTGAGATGGGAAGTACTTTTAACCAGATTATTAAACTTAGCAGTCCATTGTCTTAACCACTCGGCCACCTCTTCCCACCAGAGTATTAAACTTAAATTCCTAGCTGGTCCAAGCAGATATGATGCAATATGTGGGTGAGAGTGAGTATTGGAAAAATAAAACATATGGATCATTTTTAAATTAAAAAAGCATAACAACAAATTTATTTCCAGGGCTGGAAAAATATATTTGTTGAATTTTAAGATTCATTCCTAAGATTATGCATACCACTGATGTATAGCAAACTCTTGAAAAAATAGAACAGTGCCATTATTTTTTATATATTTGTGAGAAGATTCTAAAATATTTGAAAGATGATTCTTTTGTTGGAATAAGGACTAGAAGAGTGAGGACACCATGGGGCAAACACATTATGAGCATTAGTTTCACATAAACAGCTTTACATGAGACTAGTGGAAAGTAAATGGGAGAATTCAGACTACCTATGATTACTGTGACTCCAATTTTTTAATTAGAGGAATAATAGAAAACAAAACATGAGAGTATGTTCATGAAACAGGATTCACTCATCATTTTCAGAAGCAGCCTCCCTGACAGAATTATGAAAAGTCTTACTGAAGACTCAGAAATCATATTTGGAATATCACTAGACAGGGCTGGAGTATCTAGAATCAGAGTATGTATGGTGCTATGTGCCAAATGCTATCCAGGAAAGAGTATCAAGCGAGAAGAACCTATCATCTACAAACTCAAATGTCTATTTGCAATTTTATCCCATAATATTAGGTTGTGGTGGGTTAAAAGTCTTGTTTCCTAGAAGTGAATATTTCCAAAAAGAGAAATGTAAGAGTAAGGTAAGAGTAAGGGTTGCACTGCCTGGAAGTTGCAACCATGTGGAAGTTGCAACTAACCACATGGAGCTCCAACAATCCATAGGTAAAAGGAGTTATATAATTGGCTTGGGTATTTATCCTGAATTGCAATATGGGTCTAGGGTTTTAGTCACAATACAGAGCAAGCGTAATATGTCTGGAATGTAGTAGATTGTTTGGGTCTGTTCCTTAGTATGCCATGCTTAGTAATAACTGTCAATGGCCCATCACAAGTATACACAATCCAAGTAAGGCAAGACCATTCAGAGTTGAAGTTTTGAGTCACACCACCATCAAGCAACCAAACCAGCCAAATTACTGCTTAAAGACAAGGTGGTAGAAAAAGTAGATGGTGATTATCAAAGACTCGGAACAATGCTGCTTCACTAATTAACAGCACAGAAACCTATCACTTTGTATTTGCTTCCCAGATTCCTCTGCTTTCCGTCCTTTTCTCCTTTCTCCTGACCTGGGATCATATCACACAATAAATAAGACATGAACACTAAGTTCTGTTTCAGGTCTGTTTTCTAGGGAACCTGAAGACATTCCCTAAGAACAAAGCAATGTTAATAGATTGTAGGCGGTTCCGTGACTAACTAAAGAAAATGAGATCCTATTTAGTATAAATCCAATAGGTGGCAGTCTGGAAAACAAAGACTTACATTTAACTACACTAATCTAGTATCTGGTTAAATATAAGATAGCTATAGCCTTTAGTCATTAACAGCCTTTACATAATCAATTTCTCCTTTTTTAAACAGCTTTACATTAATTCAAATATATCTGAAGCACAGATATTTTTTAAATGTTCAATTTTGAACATAGAAATTCTACAGAATAAAAAGCACATTGTCCATGTAGCGAGCAAATCAGAGAGTAATTAATATAGAATAGACAATGGAATCCCCTTCACAAAAGAAGTCACTTGGGACCATAAGTGCCCTTTTAACTGTTGTTCATTTTACAATAGGTTTCATTATGCAACCTCCAAAGATTTTTCTAAGGTTAAAAGAAGTGAGTGTGTGTGTGTGTGTGTGTGTGTGTCTGCTTTTTTCCCCCCTCAGCTTTCTAAAAGCCCATTTAAACTCTTTGTCCCCCAGATCTCTAGGGATTATATTCTGATTTAAAGGCTGACAAGAACTTTCAAGTCAAATCACCGTATTGTAACACTCTGCAAGCATCCATTTTTGCTGATGAAATAAATGTACAAAGTTTCAGGCAATTCTTACATATTTAGTGTTAATACTTTCTCATGAATTGGGAAAAGGAGACAGGAAATAGTTGAAGGTTAAAGGACAGAAGGTGTATTAAATAATCTTACCAGATTCATTAAAAGATTATTTCTTTTAATAAAGTCCAGACTCGTATGGATAAATTCACCTATTATCCATAACTCACCCACACATAATCTTTCACTAATTTAACCATTTTCCTGTAATACCTTATGTAGCAATTTGCTCTTGTCTCTAGCATCTGTAAACGTTACTCTACGATTCCACTTCGTATATATTCTGTCAATCAGTACATATAAATTTAAAGCCTCATATATTATACACCTTCTACTAAATGCTGGATGCTCAGTGTTCCTGAAATAGTAGTTTACAACCCAATAAAAACATAAGCATCCCTCACTCATCCTTCCTCCAAAGTAACCACACGTTAGTGTAAAAACAATAATGGAGGCATATTAAATTTGCATTGAAACTAATCAGTAATATTTGCCCAGGAAAAAATGAAATGTCTTCACAGAGGAAATATGGATTAATCTGAGAATTGAAGGGTGAGTCATATTTGTGAACACAGTATTTGTATTACAAATGAAAATTAAAATATTATCATAAATAGTTGATTAATATACTAGGTTATAAATACATTCAACTTATGTCAATTTTACTCTAAATTTCATTCATTGACATATTCTGACATAATGAGCAATGAGATTTCATTCCTTGTATATCTCAGGAAATATATTGACTTTTGTGTGTTTTTTCTGTGTATGTATCCAATGCTTTCATCCAAAGAGATGAAATGAGCCATAAAGGCAATCAAAGATTCCCCTTGTATTAAATGCTCCATGGCCAAGTATATCTCACAAGCTTATCACTTACCTGCAAGTAATTGTGATAGCACATCCAAGACTGAGAATAACTTTTGTTTTTGTCATGTGCCTCCTTGACAACTGCTCCTAAACAATGTGGGACATATTATCTCCCTTATTACTAAACTATAATGTCATTCTAGTAACATTTACTTACATTTTAAGTGTTTGTTTCTTAATCTAAACTGTATAATTGGCCCTACAACTTCTTCTTCTCTGTATATGTTGGTAAAATATATTTTAGCATTTCATCTAGACCAGGTAATTTGGGACTCTTGTTTTCCTGAAACATCTAACCACTTCAGCCTTACTTATATGGATATAACAACTTATATCTAACTTCTGTTTTAGTTCTAAAATTCATTGACTTGATTTAACAGCTTTTAGATCATTTTAGGTTTATTTTGGTTTTCTACTTCTAAGTTTCATTTTTAGAGTTCATATGCTGAGAATGCACAATTAAATTACCACCTTCAAGAACCTACTGGATTGGCGCTGTTTAAAATAATGATCTATTATGTTTTTGAGATTAGGGTATATAAACACATAACACTACAGATACTGTATTATATAATTTGAAGTGGTAACAAATGACTGGGTACCAATAAGGGTTTGAATGTTAATTTAAATATTTATCAAAGTTTCAAGAGTACACAAAAAATGTTGAAAATAATGTAATTGATAAGAGTAGTACTAATAAATTATTTAAGTTTAATACACTGTTTTTAGTGCAAAAATTTCAAAATAGTTTTACTGACTTTACATTTTATAGTATAAATATTTATAGGCTAATTATAGTACTTAAAACCAATACCTTGTTTTCTAGAAAAATTAAATCTATACATACTTACTTTACTTGAATTTGGATAGTCCCAGAGGCACTGTAAGTGAGTTAGGAGGGGCTTTACCAGCGTTCTTACTCTCATTTATTATTTTAATGAGTGTTTATTGAGCAGTAAATATGTGCAGGGACAATTAATTTGCTAACCATTCTTTTAGCACCTATTATATGACAGGCACTCCCCTCTCTATGCTCAAACCTCCCCTACTCTCTTCCCTCCTCCCCTTTTTTTCCTATGCCTTCTTTCTTCTTTTTCTATTTGCAAGTCATTTTACAGAAAAAAAACTTTTATTTCAATGTTTTATAATGTTTATATGATATTATATAAAGATATATATATTTGTCCTGAAGACCATACCATGTGTTTGCCATTTAATCAATTTAAAATAACTATTTAAAGTTTAAGGGATAAGCAGTGCTATAAGTATGCATATTATTATTCCTTTTATTAAAAAATAGATAATATAAGCACATGTACCCCAGTGTTCATAGCAGCACTCTCCACAATAGCTAAAACATGGAAAGAGCCTAAGTGTCCATCAACGGACGAATGGATCAAGAAGATGTGGTTTATCTATACCATGGAATACTACATGGCAATGAGAAACAATGACATCTGGCCATGTGTAGCAACATGGATGGACCTTGAGGGTGTTATGCTGAGCGAAATAAGTCAGGCAGAGAAGGACAAATATCATATGTTTGCACGTATAGGAGGATTAGGAGGAACTTGACGGAGGAACAAGGGGGAGAAGAAGGGCGGAAATGGTGGGGGAAAAGGAGAGAGGCAAACCATGAGAGACTCTTGAATGCTGACAAAAACTAAGGACTGATGGATGTGAGGGGGAGGGGGGATGGGCATGGAGGAGGGCACTTTGGGGATGAGCACTGAGTGTTATGTGGAAACTAATTTGACAATAAACTATTTGTAAAAAAAAAAAAAATAAAATAAATAAAAATAAAAAATAGATAATATAGTAAATGGTTCTGAAGATTACCCTTAAAAGAATTTATAATATCTTGGGGGAAATATATTTTTATCTATATATATTTGAAGATGAATTACCTAAACAGGTGGGAAATATGTGGCCCACTTGCTTTATATGTGTTTATTAATATCACTGTTCTGCCTGACATGAGGTTAGATATACTGTCTTGGTCACATACATGTCATCAGGATGCTGTACAGGTGAATTAAAGATTGTAAAATTTTGCTATCACATGCTATTAAATATACATCACACCATGTAGATTTTTTAAAGTTTATTTATTTATTTTGAGAGAGAGAGTGAGAGAGAAAGAGAAAGAGAGAGAGTAAGCAGCAGAGAGGCAGAAAGAGAAGGACAGAGTGGATACCAAGCATGCTCCACACTGTCAACACAGAGCTTGACAGGGCTCCAAATCATGAACCATGAGACCATGATCTGAGCCAAAAACAAGAGTCGGAGGCTTAACTGACTGAGCCATCCCATGCCATGTAGTATTTACTTTAACATTATATTTTCTCTTATCTAACATTATACAATAGGGTTACACATGCTGAGGAAATATAATTTAGCAAACCAATCAAGATATGTAATTTCAAGTACTGGATTACTTAAAAATCCATTTAATACCTGGTATGTTCGAGTCAACACAAAATATAGAAAGATGAGTATAAATTTCTTACAAAGAATTGTATTAAATTTCTTACAAAGAATTGTATTTTAAATAATTAAAAATTCAAAATGGGTGTTTTAAAAGTTTTCTCTATGAATGTAAATATTGGGGAAATGATTAGAAGCAAGAGAATATACTTGGCCTCAAATTAGACCACCATTTGTCACAACTTGAATATACAGGAAAGGAAAATTAAGTAATACACAAAACTACACACACACACACACACACACACACACACACAAAGTTAACATGGAAAAGAAAAATGTCAAGTAAACAAAACTGCAATTAGACATCATTCCAAGAAATGTACCATTCAACAATATTTTATTGTAAGAAACACCAGATACTGAAATGAATAAGACCAATGCATTCCTATCCAACAAGGTATTCACCATCTGGAAGACAAACTAGTAATGTTAGCATGATCAACAAAATAAGAGAAATACAGAGAGCTGTGGAGCACCTATGTGATAGAATGAGCCTGGAGAAGTAATATTTTAGCTGAGCTATAAAAGACATATAGGAATTAAGTGATAAAATGGAGAAGAGGGGAAAGAGAACAGAGGTTGCACTGTGAAGGCTCTAAAGTGGTACAGAACTTATCTTCAAAAAACAAATGTAGTTTCATATTGCTGGAACAAAAACAGCTTGAAGGGTTGTGGCTATAGTGGATACTGGTCATAAACAAATACAAAATCATGCAGAGTATTATGGATCATAGCAAAGATTCTGAACACTATCTTAAGGAAAACATGAAGCAAACACATTTAAGTGAATTCAGTAATGTATTTTGAGTTTCAAAATGCTATCCTAGTTTCAATGTGGAATAGTTGGCATTGGTTAATAATTGAGTTGAGAGACCAGAAAGTAACTTACTTCAACACTCCAGGGCAGGGGTAGTTCTGATGTGGACTGCTGTAGTGATAGTGCGGATAGAATGAGAGAAACAAAAAACAGGTATAGAGCACAATTGATCAAATTTGGAAGCTGATTGACTACTTGGATTTAGGAAAAGATTTTGAAAAATGTAGCTGCCATTTTTTCCCCTTTTGTCATAAGCATTGTTAGTGGTGCTACCCACTGAGATCAGGAAGACAGAAATAAGCAAATATGCAAAAGAGGTATTAATATCATCTATGAATCTGGTAAATGTGTAAAGCCCAAAAGCCATCCAAGTTGAGATATGTGGTGGCAAATCAAACATGTAAATCTGAGAATAAGAAAAGTGATCCAGACTAGAGACAGTTGGGAATACGGGAGTCAACACAGTCATCTAAAAAGGATGTATGAATTGTGAGAGAAATATACACATAAGAGATTACTGAAGAACTCCAACAAAGAATAGCTGGGTGGAGAGGACAGCGGAAAAAAAGAAAAGGGAATTAGCCAAAGATGATGAGGTATTTCAGGAAATGTTGTCATTTTACCCAGTGGAATTCACTTAAAAGGGAAGTAAGAGGGGTGCCTGGGTGGCTCAGTCAGTTAAGTGTCTGACTTCAGCTCAGGTCATGACCTCGTGGTTTGTGGGTTCAAGCCTGCATTGGGATCTGTGCTGACAGCTAGCTCAGAGCCTGTCTTCGGATTCTGTGTCTCCCTCTCTCCCTCACCCTTCCCTGGTCACGCTGTCTCTCTCTCTCCTCTCTCTCTCTCTCTCTCTCTCAGAAAAAAAAGAAAAAGAAATTAAAAAAACCCAGAAATAAGAAAAGATCAGTGTGATTTATTTGTCGCTTGTTTACCTGGTGGTAGAAAGTTCAAAGGGTTCTATTCTAATGCCTTTTCTTTGACTTTATTTCTTTAACTAGATAAGGAGATCATCAGCTGAGACTGGAGAAAGAATAAGAATATCAGATAACTGGTTAAGAGTAGAGAAAATTCAAAATAAGATAGGAAAAGCCAGATATATATATATATATTTTTTAATGTTTTTATTTATTTTTGAGAGAAAGAGAGAGAGAGACAGAGACAGAGGATGAGCAGGGGAGGGGCAGAGAGAGAGGGAGACACAGAATTCGAAGCAGGCTCCAAGCTCTGAACTGTCAGCTCAGACCCCAATGCAGGGCTCAAATCCACAGACCAGGAGATCATGACCTGAGCCTACGTTGGATGCTCAACCAACTGAGCCACACAGGCACCTTGAAAAAGCCAGGTATACTGATCTAAAATTGAAGCTTTTGCCTTGTAGGTATAATAAAAGCGAAAGGGGCAATGGAAATTTAGAAAATCATCAAAAGATACATTCAGGTAAACTATGAATATGTAGCTGAATGAGATCACAGAGGCCTAAAGGAAGTGAAAAATTCACTAACTTGCAAAGTATAGTTGTCATGGGAGTAGTTGAACATGGAAGTGGTGTGGACAGAAGATTCTCCTTAGACAAAGAGACATCTTGACATACAGGTATCAGAGCTTAAACAGTATGTATCAATGATAGATTTTAGGGTGTGACCATGGAAATGCTAACTGATAAAGAGTAGTGAAAGGATCTTTAAATCTTTAATCTAATCCCAGGACCTCTGACTAGAGATCAGACAGGACAGGTTGTTATATGATTTGTTAGCATAGATGTTGAAGTCACTGAGGATGAAGGCAAAATTTGTATTAGAGACAGAAAGAGAGAGAGAGAGAGGGAAGGAGGGAGAGAGAGACTGAATCAACAGACAAGTATCAATGAATGCAAAGATGTTTGGTCAATTTATACAATCTAGCAATGAAGAGGGATACAGAGTACAACAGGAAGATAGAATGAACTGAAAGGTGAGATAATTTTCTGCAGGTAGAACTGATGAGTAAAAAGATATCAAGTTTATTTCCCAAAAAAACAGAGGTTCAGGGGTGCCTGGGTGACTCAGTTGGTTAAGTGACTGACTCCTGATTTCTGCTCAGGTCTTGATCTCATTGTTAATGTGTTTGAGCCCCACGTGGGCTTTGCGCTGACAGGGAGGAGTCTGCTTGAGATTCTCTCTCTCCGGTTCTCTCTGCCCCTCCCCCACTTGCTCATGCTCTCTCTCTCACTTTCTCTCTCTCTCTCTCTAAAATAAATAAATAAAAACTTAAAAAACAACCAGAGGCTCAGTAGGAATAAGCACTTTACATCTAAGAGAACTGGAGAAGATATCACCTCATTTTTATTAAGGCATGAAAATATGGAAATGTTCAGTGATTGGCTCAGATGAAGAAAACTTTTGGTTAAGAAGTGGGAATTTTGGTATGCAAGGAATGAAAAATGATGCCACAATTTGAAGTTTGGTACAAGGGAAATGAAGGGCAGAATCTCCTGAACAGGTTTTCTATTATAAATGTTTATTCAGGAAAAGCCAATATTTAATGACTTCTGACATTTTATTTTAGGTAAGGGGGCATATAACTACTCTTGAAAGAATGAAGGTGACATTTTTATGGATAAAAATGCCTAAAGTTTTCTATATTTAGACTGCATCAATTTTTAATGCAGAATATTCTCCTACCATCTTAGACATTCTTATAAATGGGGAACAAATACAAAGTATCACAAAATTACATCATGATAGAAAAGAATAATGGAGGCCCAAAATATTTATTCTATAGAAAAACTTACATTTATGCTATTCATCATTTGCATTTTGGTGAAAAATATTTTTTCAAGATATTTTCAAATACCAAATTATTAAAAAAGCTATAATTATTTTCCTTTTACTAATATAGAATATAAATAACATGTGTTTTGCTCGAGATATTTTTAATTATTCACAGTGTATGTAATTTATGGGATTTACATTTGGTTTTGCTAAAGCAAATATTAACTTATGTTAGACCTCCAAACTAAAATGGAGTCAGTTATTTAATGTTTTTGGGTTTTGTTTTTTTTTTCTGACAGGGAGGAGAGAGAGAGAGCATGAGCAGGGAGGGTCAGAGAGAGAGAAAGAGACAGAATCTGAAGCAGGCTCCAGGCTCTGAGCTGGCTGTCAGCACAGAGCCTGACACGGGGCTCGAACCCATGAACTGTGCGATCATGACCTGAGCCGAAGTCAGACGCTTAACCGACTGAGCCACCCACGCGCCCCTGGAGTCAGTTATTTAAAGGACAAAATGGAGGTGGTCCATGCAGATGCATAAAGGAGATTTATATACAGAAATTTACAGTTCTCAGATCAGCAGAAGGCACCAGCCAATCCCCAAGCAGTAAGTATATTCACTTCACCTTGACTCCCTTATTCCACACTCAGCTACCATGATCCAAAGAAAGAAGACCAAGCAAGCAATCAACAACCAAAACAAAAAAAGCCTAATCACTTCCATTTTTATATCATAAAAGTCCCTCAGTCTGTGAACAGCTTGAAACTCATTGCTCCTATAGCCTTGAATTTCCTGGCTTGCAGGTCAAAGACCTTGCAATAAACTCATCTTTCTGTTTTGTTTTATTCAGTATGCAGAGTTTTTTTTGACATTTCTTGGCTTCAGAAGTGCCATCTAAAGCAGCATTTAGTTACTTCCCTCAGACGTCAGACATGGGAACTGGTACCCACTAAGCCCCTTAGGCTCAGTCTCTGCAGTGAATCTTGAGCTGCTGGAGCTAAGGTCTCTTGGATTCTGGGCTGTGCTTTCCTGCAATGACAGCCTCCTGAGTTTGACTGCAAGTTTGTTTCTGCCAGGTGCATTCTACCATCATGAGGTCTGGCCCAACTGAAGAGGCTGCAATTCCAGAACTCTAGTTCATCTCTATTTTTGTCTAGATGGTACAATCTAACAAAAGAAAGTTTGGGATCTTTTGATCTCAGTAAATTTGTTTTTCTAGGCTGTCAACTGGAATCAAAAGGATATAAAATTATACAATGGACATGAGTTGAGCACTTAAAAGCTATTAAAGTGCTTACCACTTATCCCTGATTCCCCTGTTAGGATAAATTGGTCACAGTATGGGTTAGAATAACACCAGATCACCTGCCAACAGCAAGAAAATTTCCTTGCCAATAGGTACCTTGGAAAACACCACACAATCTTCACACCAGTGGCACATCCCTCCTAGGTATTAATTTGGCTCAAAGACGCCCAAGGTTTAGTTGAGGAAATGGATCCTCAAGTTTTAAAGAATTGAGCATGTAAGCTTCCAGCACAACTACTTATTTAAAAAAAAATTTTTTTTTTCAAATGTTAATTGAATTTTGAGAGAGAGACAGAGTGTTAGTGGGGGAGAGGGTAGAGAGACAGGGAGACATAGAAACCAAAGCAGGTTCCAGGCTCTGAGCTGTCAGCACAGAGCCCAGCATGGGGCTCAAACTCACAAACCCCTGAGATCATGACCTGAGCTGAAGTCGGATGCTTAACCAAGGAAGCCACTCAGGGCCCCACCACTGCTTATTTTGTATCTAAGAACTAGATCTTAGAAGCTGTAAAGACCTACCAAAAAAAAAAAAAAAAAAAAGGCAGAATCTTACAACCTGTAGTTACAATTTGTAAATTTGCCAGTTCACAATTGCTTACTTCTTAGTTTTCACTAAGACTTAAGGATTCTAAGGGTTAAGAATTCTAATAAATATATGTAATTAAAATGGCTAAGAAATAACAAGGGTGAAAGAAACCAACTGTGTATGAAAAGGAGGCAGATGAACTGCTGACATTTATACTTATTCTCTTATTAGAAACTACTTCCACATTGATTGCTATATTTATCCTAATCTGTGTTTGTGTCCTCCATTACACATAAATAATTATAAGAGACCCAGACTTTATCACCCTTTGAGGAATGAGCATGTCTTCATTAATCCTCAAGAGAAAATGCATTAGGTAGGGGCTGATAAAACCAATATTAAATTAGTTGAACAGCTTTTAGTGGATGCAGCTGTCTTCAGAGGTACAGTATATGATCATTGCAAAGAGAAAAGTTAAAAGAGGTAATAAAATAATTACTTCATTTTACAATTAAATGTACCTCCTGATACTACAGTTTTACAACAAAAGCTTTTACTACATAACAAAATAATGGAAAACAATACAATGGGACTTCTTACAGATCTGAGATCCTTTCACACATGTGACATATTGTAAAGAGAAATATGCTTGCATTAAAAATCCATTATCTTTTGCAATTTAAAAAAATACATTGCACTACATATGGAAGAAAAATTTAGATATGTATTTATATGATTATATATAATTTTATCTCTTGATAAAACAAAATATAAACCTATATTTGTAATGAAATATACTTCTAAACACATTAAAACATGGGTGGTGATTCTTAAATGTGTAAAGTAGAAATTCTCGGCTACAAATAAAATAAATTTTTATAACTCGTCTCTTTAAAATTCTCTTATCTTTTCTAAAACAGCTTTCAGAGCAACCAAATCCAGTTCATCATTCATCCTGACAGTGTTGGTTTATAATTGTAGTCAGAAGTATAAAAATAAAATAACAAAAAAAATAATATACCTTTTCTATTTCTTACTGAAATTTGTTTTCAAAAGAGTAAAATATTTTATTATAATCACTAATATGGTTGTTTTTCTATAAAAATGTATTTCAAAGTATACTAATATCTTTAATCTGTAGTTCTTAGAAGTTTTAACAGGAAGAGTTTGCTAAAATATATACTAATACAGCTAACTGAAGAATGCAAAAAAGTGATTTGTTCCTTCTGTGTTTGAAATGTATAGTGTTGGCTATTTTACTTTTAGCTTTTTACAAGTGAAAAATTAAGTAGCTGGAGAACAGCTTGGCCAGCTAAGGTAATAAAAGTAAAGAAATTACATAGTGCATTCATGAGACTGCTCTCTTACGTTATGAACTAGATGTAGACCATCAGTTTGCGGATGGTAGGTGACTTAGTTCTACAATGGCATCCACAGAAGCTCTATATTTTTTTTTTTTAATTTTAATGTTTACTTATTTTTGAGAGAGAGAGCACAAGTGGGGTAGGGGCAGAGAGAGAAGAGAGGGAGACACAGAATCTGAAACAGGCTCCAGGCTCAGAGCTGTCAGCACAGAGCCTGATAATGGGGCTCGAACTTGTAATGGCAAGACTTTGGCAACCTAGGGGTTGAAGTTGTACTTGTAATGGCAACCTAGGGGTTGAAGTCGGACACCTAACCAACTGAGCCATCCAGGCGCCCCGAAGCTCTATATTTTTATACTATCTGCTGTTAAGTTAATAGTTTTTTCTCTACATAGTGAGTTTTGACACTCTGTTGCTATGCTCTAGCTCTTGGGAAACATAAAGAAAGTAAAAGAAGCAGGTATCTAATTGTTTTAAGGGCATGATTGAGAAATTACATATTTGAAAGCCTTTCATATCCCACTGGCCATGAATTAGTCATTTGTCCCCATTTAGCTGATGGTGAAATATAGTCTCAATTTTTGTGTCCATAAAACCTATTAAACTTTGAAAGGGGTTGTATTATAAATGAGGAAGGGGAGGGAAGATAAGTAGGAGTCTCTGCTAAACTTTTTTTTAAATTTTGAAAATATAGCATTTTAAATATTTTATATATGGAAAAACTTTGGCACATGTGAGAATACATTACGCATTTAACTAAACATGACATATATTACTTTTTCTAATTATTATTAAAATTTCTATATATATTAAAATTTCTAATTAAATAGTTTAATACCAATATTTTCTTAGGATATATCAATTTTGGTAGTTCAGTATTTACGAAAATTAAAGGAAAATAATATACTTTAAGGAACCATACAAGGTCAGTATATTTAAAGGACAGAGAAGGAAAGGAGTCAATATATGCAAAGTGTTATAACATTTTTTTGGGAATGGAGTGTGATAAATAAAGAGTGTATATACTTAACCCTAGTCAAAACTGAGTGTTAATAATGAATAGTCAATAATGTGAATAAAGAATAAAATAAAACTATCCAAAATAAATTAGAAAAAGAAGGAAAAGGGAGAAAAGAAAGGAAAGGGCACATAGAAAACAAAAAGCAAGAAGGCAGGGTTAACTGAATCGGATTAAAATTTGATTAAATGTAAATAATAGCAACACTCAAAGGTAGAGACTTAGCTTAAATAGTGAAGAAACATTCACATCTCATCCACAGGAAAAATAAATGTAGAGAAGCAGACTGGTTAAAAGTTAAAATATAGGAAAATATAGACTGTCCAAAAAATATCTTAAATAAGCCAGAGTGACTACATTAATAAAAGACATTAGAGTCCAGCACACACACACAAAAAAAATGTTGACAAGAGATGTGGAAGATGCATGAGTTTCCTGGCTGCCTAACAAAGTAGACGCTTAAGCAACAGAAATGTATTGTTCTGCAGCTACAGGTTAGAAGTCTGAAATCAAGGTGTCAGCAAGACAGGTGTTTGGAGGCCTCGAAAGGGGAATCTGTTGCGTGACTCTCTCCTGATTTCTCATAGCTCTCTTGCAAATTTGGCATCCTCTGACTTGTAACAGCATAACTCCCATCTTCAAAAGGCTTTTACCTTGTGTCTCCATATCATCTCTCTGTGTCTCTATATTCAGATTTCTTCTTCTTGAAATACTGGCTCAGAGACTGTCCTAATTACCCTCTTTTTTTTTTTTTTCTTAATTTTACTCAAGTTCATTAACATACAGTGTAGTCTCAGCTTCAGGAGTAGAACGCTGTGATTTGTCTCTTACATATGACACCCGGTGTTCATCCCAGAAAGTACCCTCCTTAATTCCCATCATCTACTGATTCCCATCTCACCACCCTCCTCTTTCAGCAATCCTCAGTTTGTTCTCTGTATTTAAGAGTCTCTTATGATTTGCCTTCTTCTCTGCTTTTATTTTATTTATCCTTCTCTTCCCCCATGCTCATATGTGGAATTTCTCAAATTCCTCATATGAGTGAAATCATATGATATAGGTCTTTCCTCTGACTGACTTATTTCATTTAGTATAATACCTTCCAATTCCATCCATGTTGTTGCAAACAGCAAGATTTCATGATTGTTCATTGCCAAGTAGTATTCCAGTATATATATGTACTATATCTTCTTTATCCATTCATCATTTGAGGAACATTTGGGCTATTTCCATAATTTGGCTATTGTTGATAATGCTGCTGTAAACACTGGGGTACATGTGCCCCATCAAATCAGAATTTTCATTTCCTTTGGATAAATTCCTAGTAGTGCAATTGCTGGGTCAATAACTCAGGAAACAACAGATGTTGGCGAGGACATGGGGAAAGGGGAACCCTTTTGCACTGTTGGTGGGAATGCAAACTGGTGCAGCCACTCTGGAAAACAGTATGGAAGTTCCTATTTAGCCTCTTTTAATATGATGAGCTCTGTAAAGACTAACTACTTCCAAAATATTTCACGTTTTAGGTTACAGGGGTTAGGACTTAAATATCTTCTTAGAAGCACTCCATTCAACCCAGAACAAGGAATATTTCATAATTAAAGGTCAAATTTTCAAAAAGTGGTAGAAATTCTCATATCTTCACCTTATAACAGAGCTTCAAGTAATTTTGCAACAAAATCTAATAGAATGGAAGTGATAAGTAGACAAATGATTTATCATAATTGCACATTCAGCACTCCTTATAAATATGTGGATTTATAACTAAGTAAAAATAAGGCAAATGGACAACCTGATTAAAAATAGCCAAAAGAGGGGCACCTGGTTACCTCAGTTGGTTGAGCATCTGACGCTTGATTTCAGCTCAGGTCATGATCACATAGTTGTGATACTGAGGCCTGCATGAGGCCCCATGCTGGGAGTGGAGCCTGTTTAAGATTTTCTCTCTCCCTTTCTCTCTGAAGCTCCCCTCCCCTCAAAAAATAAAAATAAAAATAAATTAAAAACTGGTCAAAATAGACTAAAGTGAAGTTGTATGAGATATATAGTATGGACAAGATACATAAATGGCAAATAGACACATGAAAAGAAAATATTAACTATCACAGAAAGTAAAGTTACACCACATATGCTACTATTACACAGCTCTATAATGGTTAAAGTTTAAAGAATAATAACACCAAGAGTTTATGAGGTAGAGGAGCAATGAGAAAACTTCTCTACTTCTATAGAAAATATAATATGATCTACCACTGAATAAGACAGTTTGTCTTCTATGCACTCATAAATTCTTAGGAGCTTTTCCAAAAAAAAAAAAAAATGCAAAAGCTGGAACAATCCAAATGTTTGTCAACAATTGGATAGAAATACAAACTGGGATATATCTATATAAGCAAATATTACTCAGTAATATAAAATATATTAAAAATACAAATATATATATCTAAGTGCTGCCGAAGCAAGCACAAAAATATAAAATATATAAATAAATATTAAAAAAAACACTAAACTATGAATGAATCTCAAAACCACTAAGCTAAGTGGAAGAAATTCAAAATATTATACACACTATATGATTTACCCCTATGAAGTTCTCAAATAAACGAATATAATCTATTATACCAAGTTAGTGATTATGGCAAAAATAGGACATGAGGGAAATTTGGGGGATGGTAGAAATACTTTATGTTGAGATTTCTGTGTTGCTTTGCTTACACAGGTGTATTCATTTTGTAAGAGGCATTAAACTGTATTATCATATATTAAATTTTGTAAATTTGTAATGCAAATTTTATTTCGATTAAGTTGTTGAGAAAGAAAAGGAGACAAAACAGGAAGAGGATGAGGATAACAAGGAGGAGTTATATGAGTCATGATAAAAGTAGCTATAAATGAACAAATGCAGAGTGTATTGATTTTCTAATATTCCTGATATTAACAGCATCAGTCAGCTCATTCTTGAATGTCAACCAATTATTGTATTAATATTCTCTTTTTCTGAGAGAAAAAGCTTTTATTGTCTCAAACAATGGAAAGCTCCCAACATTCTAAAAATAGAAAATCATTTCATGCTGTATGCATTTTATTGTATATTTTGGGGTCTAAGTGCATTGAAGTACAGAAGAAGTTTCCTACATCTAAGAATTAGGCATACATTGTATATAAAATAATCCCTTAAAATACTATGCATATTTTACAAAGGCCTTGTAAGTGGGAAAAAACAAAAGTTTAAATCCTAAATATAAAAGAAAATGATACATTTCCTCCTGCCAGAAATGCTGTGCTATTAAATATCTCTGTAGTACTTTTCAGTACTCGAGCAAAATAATCCTATTTGATCCTGGACAAGGACGCATTGTCTCAGAATATCAAAACCATTTAAACCTGAAGTTTTATTCAAAACATCTTGGCTTTATAGAGTTTTTTATTATTGAAACATCTTAAAAATTATTTTCAATAGCAATTTTACATTTTATTCTTTATTTTTTTCTCGCACTGAACAAGTATCCTGATTCAATAACATTCTCACTAAGGCTACTTATTTGTATTCATTTATCAGATTTCTGTCTGTAACGGTTACAACAAATATAGGTGAAATTAGCTCTAGTAAAATGAACAAGGAACGTCTTGAAAGAGCATGGCCTGCTCTCTGAAAAGGTCAGATTCCTAAAGTCTCCCCAGAGGTGAGGATATCTCCTCCACCGCTTCAAAGTCTTCCCAGTGCTAAGATCATGCTCTGAGGGAGATTTATGTTAAAATGTGGAAATACTTTTTTAAGTATCTGCCTCTTTTTTCTTTTTAACCTTTTTAAATGTTTATTCATTTTTGAGAGACAGAGAGGCCCAGAGCAGGGGAGGGGCAGAGAGAAAAGGAGACACAGAATCCAAAGCAGCCTCCAGGCTCTCACTGCCAGCACAGAACCCCACACGGGGCTTGAACTCATGGACTGCAAGATCATGACCTGAGCTGAAGTCAGATGCTTAACTGACTGAATCACCCAGGCATCTCTTGAAATATTTTTTTCTCTAAATTTTCTTATACTATGAACCCTACCTTGTTGCTTTGTATGTTATTCAAATAAATACAAAATATTTTAACTTGTCAAACTTTATCTGGGCTAATTTTCTTGTTATTAACTAATAAAACATACATGCAGTACTGATCCCAAGATATACAGTATTCATCCCCCCAAGGCTACTCTCAGATATGCTGTGTGATAGTTTAATCAAAAATGCTGAAGATGTGTGTTCCCATTATTAGTAGAAATATTCAAAAATAAAAGATCTAAAGCAATATTTAGAAAGTACAACAAGCTACTTTCTCAACAAGATTCTGCATTATTTTCATACATTAATATATTTTTCAACTTTTCAATTATTGCTTATAATATTGTTTGAAGTAAACTAAATTCCAAACTGGCTTTTTAAGATATAGGTCATAAACTTGAGTTATAAAGGCCAAGCTGCTTCAAGACAAGGTATTATTATAGGACAAAAACAGAATGAAATTCTCTTTCTCTTCTCTCATTTTCTCTCCCTCTCCCAAAATATAACACTATAAAACAAAGAGATTGTTTTCCTTTAAAAACACTTAATATTTTATCTTTGGAGTACCATACCCTAATATTCTAAAGCATCCTGTCTAAATTAGGTTTTATTCAACCATAAATTTTTGTGAACTAAGAAAATCAAACAAATTTTACGAAGCTAATCTTAACCTAAAAAATATTGTTAATAACTATTTCATTATATATTTGTCCTGCTTAAGCAATACACATTCTATTTTATAAATGTATACATGTACAGGTTAGAGTGCATCTAGTCTATGCAGCAAATAATGACTGGTAATACTTTGATCATAAACTATTACCTTGTGAACTCACCTGCTACACAATGATCAGTTTTATCTATCACTTTAGCCAAGACTCATGGATCTTCATGTCTACATTGTCTCACCTATAAAATGTTTCTTAGTATACAGTAATAATGCCTCTGTGTTAACTAAATATCTGTAATCACTCATACAAATTAATAAGCAATTAATAGGACATCTCAATGAATAAACCATGGCCTTAAAAACAATTACTGACTGACTAGGGACCCTAGTATATAATGTTCCTCTAACTTTTTGTTGTTGGAACTGTCACATCAAAGTATTTTGATTCCCCAATGTGGTGATCAATACCAAGTTGGCTTTATATATAGCTCTCTATAAAAGAAAGTAAAACCAAATGCTAATAAATTCTCATTCACTCATTTGATTTTTTCATCTCTTCAGTATTTTTGGCTCAGTGTCAGCCTTGCTGATAGGTCCATTGATATAGCAAGTAAAACAATGCTAAGCTCTTTCCTCAATAAGTTTTTAACTTAGTAAGAGAAATAAATATGAAGATAAGTAACTAGAAGGTACTAACTGCTAAAAAATGGTTATTAAATTTATAATCAAAATGAATATTTTATTTATAATTACAAACTCTCTTGCTGAAGAGAGAAACCAAGAAAAGTTTTTAATTAAATAACTTCAGAACTTCATTTGAAATAATAAATACAAACTTAAAGTCTGGCAAGTATGATGCAATCTTGTCAGAGCAAAAAAAGTGAATATGAGAGAAGAGAAGTGAGAAATGACAGAGCACTTTGGAATCTAAAAAATCCAGTTTAGTTGAATAGATTGGATTGTGTGATGAGACAGAAAATGCATTTGAACCTTATTCCTAAATTAAAATATTGATTTAAAACACAAAAATGAAGATCATTGAAATATACATGTTAACTATACTCAAACATCTAATGCTTCATATTCTCTGAGATGAATTTCCAGAATCAAATATACTAATTTATGTTTGTCAATTATCCTCTGTATCAAAAGTCTCATGTGTCCTGAGAAAATAATTAAGGGATGACTTTAGAAGACATGGGAATATATTGAAGAACTCCATAAAAATACATCTATGAAATAAGCATTGTATTTCCATTTTAAAGATAGTACATTTACTTACTAATCATAAATAACTGGGCCATGGCTACCATGTTGATAGGTTGACTTTAGTTGGGCCTTTATGACATAATTGGTATGTTTAAGCCCTCAAGTGTATCCAATTCTAAATTATATCTTTACATAATAAATGAGCATACATTCTATCATCACTTTGATCTCCAATAACATAGCAAATTAAAAGTGTGATTTAAAAACAAACAATAATTTTTTTGGATTGTCCCTATTGACTGCTATTTTCACTAGATCCTTCTAATGCACATTAGTCCAAATAAACATGTTATAGAAAGCGGAGACACATAGTAGAAGAATCATGTCTTAAGACGTAGTTTGACATCATTTTAGTGCTATTAAGCTTTCTTTTGCAGTAGCATGCTACTACTAACTCATATGCAGCTCACTTATTTAGTCATAGCATATTTATTAAGTATCTACCATATGTCAGGCACTATGCTAAACGCAAAAGTAAACAATTCAACTACTATCCCTCTCCTCATGAATTTAAGCATTTGCAAAAACAAGCTTATCCATCTTATATTCTGTAGACATTGACATCTTGAATGAGTTTAGGCAATCACAATTTAATCTCTTCATTTCATTGCTGAGAATACCTACAACTATCTAGAACTCTTAAATGCATTCCTAAATTATCACAGATTCCTAAAACCCAGACCCTTTGACTCCCAGGCCAATGTTATTTGTTCTCTAATCCCATATATTGCTTATCAGGTAAGGGGATGGGTGTTTTCTTCTTCCTAAGAATATGCTCTGTCACTTGAACATGAAAAACATGTTATTTTTTAGATTTTTTCAAATTTGTCAGAATAATATTGAAATTAGAGACCAACATAATGACTTTATTATGTACTTCTTAAAATTAGTAAAGATTTCTAAAATAACAAGAGAATACTAAAGGCATTGAACTATCCTTTTAGCATGACTTAGGGATGAGGATTAAAACATAAGAGCAACATAATTCGCCTCCTGAAATGTCAGTGTAAATATTTGCCTTTCAACCACAATCTTAAAGGGACACATATTTTTAATTTGATAATTTATAGTTAAAAGGTAGTCATAATCTATTAAAGATATTTGCTGAATATCTACTGTGCTTAGGGTGCCAAATTTTGTTTTGTGAGTGAGGGTGAGCTGTATAATGCTGTTTTATATTTGGTTTCTGATAGTCTACTTGCTACTTAGAGTTTGAAACTTCAATTTAGTTTATTATTTAACTTATAAAAATAATACAAGTACCTCACAATCATTTTTAGTAACATATAGTCCAGACAAATAAAAATGTGCCCTGAAAATAAACTATGGTTTGTCTCAATTTCTTAATTTGTTTTCAATCAAGTTATTAATTTTATTTTAGTTTTAAAATTAAGGAAAACCATATTTTATCCTTCTCATAGGGATTCATGAGGTAAAGACATGATGGTGTGTACTGTAAAAGTAAAGCGTGTCATGTAAAAAAATTTTTTTTTACTAATAAGCCCAAAAGAGTTTGGATATTAGGAAAAAATTCCTCCTGATAAATGATTAAAAAAAAAAGGGAAACATTGCTAATTAAGTAGGCCGGTGTCTTGTATTTTGTTTCTTTTGAAACACAGAGAAACTAATTTATCAAATATTTCTGCTAGAAAAGTAAATGATAAGGTTTTAAAAATGTAATGGCCAGAGACAAATAGTTAACTAAAATGTAAGCAAAAGTAAGAAACAGGTAAAGGAGAAAACAAGTTGCAAACTAAGAGAAATAAATGAACCAATAACAGATTCTGTTGCAAATACACCTTACCTACTACAGAGATATGCACATCCATTAATAATAATAATATGAATATCATCATGTTTTGCTGAGTTATAAAAGCAAGTGTAGACTGGACAGGAGTAGGACACTGACTGCAGCCATAACTCTGACCGTGACAATCAATCTGATATTGCATTTTGTATCATGCAAAGAAAAAGAACAAATGTGAAGCAGTTGAATAGCCTTCCTTCATAGGCATGTGATTAGATCATGTACAACCAAAATAAATGTCTAAATTTTGAAACTGGAACTGTGTTATGTAAATAGAGATGGAATTATCTGAAAAATGTAATAAGATATGGACTTGAGGTTTGCAAACCAATATGTAAACAGATATATATGAATTTACTACCTGCTAAGCAAGCACTAAATAACTGATTTATATTCATGAATCCATTAAATTGAATTGTTCAGCAGAGCCAAAATAAACGTTATTATAGTTGCAGCAATGTAATAGTCAAAGCAATCCTATAAAGAGCTAACAGGAAACTGTTATTCATTTTTACTTCACAACAGTTTTAAGGTGGATATCATTAAATTTGAGACAACAGAGAACATAAGTACAATGATGACATTTATTTACAGAAAGGAAATTGACAAGGTGATTGCTGATGTTTTAAATATTGAAAACGAAATAAAAGAAGCAAGAATATTGTGCCAAACTAGTTTTAGTCTATATCACATAAACATTTATAATAAATACTGGGTTCTGAATTATAGAAAATTTATTAAAATCTTAATATATTTAAATTTATAAATTTAGTTATTTATGATTTATAAACTTATAAATTTTGTTGTTTATTATTGTGTGATAACAAAAGTGTATTTTATTTTTTGTTTTTTTTAAACAGTAATTTGATGTTTGTTTATTTATTTTTATTTTAGAGAAAGAGAGACATTGAGAGAGAAAGAGCACACTCCAGCAGGGGAGAAGGGCAAAGGGAGAGATAGAGAGAATCCCAAATGGGCTCCATGCTCAGTGTAGAGACTAATACAGGGCTCCATCCAAGACCCTAGTATCATGACCTGAACTGAAATCAAGAGTTGGATGCTAAACCGACTGAGATCCCCAGGTATCCCACATAAGTACATTTAAAAACATATAAATAATTATAAATACTTTCTGGGCACATAATATTCAACACATTTAATTCGCGCATTTGACATAAAATATAATGCAGAATGCCCTATAATATGGAAACATCACAGTCCTCTGCCCCAAAATATAAAAATTTTAAATAAGAAATATCTAAGGATAAATCCTTCGATTTATCATGGCCAATTCAAGGGTTTTTGTTTCTTTGCTCTGTACTTTTATGGTTCACTTTTTCTCACTTTAAAAATTCCAGGTAGCGGTGCCTGGGTGGCTCAGTTGGTTAGGTGTCCAACTTTGGCTGAGATCAAGCCCTGCATTGGGCTCTGTGCTGATAGCTCAGAGCCTGGAACCTGCTCTGTGTCTCCCTCTCTGTCCTTTCCCTGCTTGTGCTCTGTCTCCATCTCTCAAAAATAAATAAAAACATTAAAAATAAGTTAAAAAATAATAAAAATTCCAGGTAACTTGAAATTGTAGGCTATAGAAAAACTGCCTAATTTATTTATTTAGAATAATAATAGCTAACATTTATTGAGTACATATAGTCCATTAAACTTACAAAACTCCATTGAGTAAAGTACTAATATTATTTTTTACCCTCCCTTTACAATGGGGAAACTGAGAGTCAGAGAAGCCAACCAATTTGGCCATGATAATTCAGCGAGTCAGAAGTGGTACTGAAATTTGCAACTCCATTCTAAAAGCTCATACATTTTCTATTCTAAATACTTTAATCTTCTTATACTTCCACCATTTATTTATATTGGCTTGTTTCTCCATTTATAGGTATTTATACTACTACATTAATCAGATAAAGTTTTTTCTTAAAATTTAACAATTTGAGGACTCAAAATTGAATGTAAAAATTACTCCCAATTTGTCATATTTTACATTTTTTTCTCTCTATAGTCTATGAGATTGTCTCTTGCACAGGAAGAAGATAAGAGTTCTTAGCAGGAGTAAAGTATAGAACTGGTGAATCACTTTATTCACCTGAAACTTGAACACCTGAAACTAATATAACACTGTAGACTAACTAGACTGGAATTAAAATTAAAAACTTAACAAAAGTGAAAACAAAAACAAAAATATAACTTATTTTTGCAAAATTAGGCTTATATTTAATACATCATTTTGAACTTTCTTATAGTTGGAGTTTGTTTAGAGAAAATTTTATTTAAATATGTATTAAAATATACCCACATAGAAATAAATAAAAATGTTTACACTAATTATTATGGTACCAGATATTTTTAAGTTATTTCATACACATGAGATTTTCTAAAATTTCAGGCAGGCTCTGTGTTACTTTTAAAACCAGGAAATTTTTGATAGTTTCTATTTTTCACATCTGTTTCAATAATAGCACATCTGAATGACACATCTATGCTAGATCACCAGAATAATAATAATAATAATAATCTCCCTGATTGAAGATGGTGTCACTGCTGTGTTCGGAAGTGGCTGAGTGATCAGATGGAAAATAGAAAATATTTCCAGAGAACAGATGATAATAATCCAATTGGCAGGTGTCCAATTTGATTTGCTGCTAACAGACTTATCAAGTGGAAGTAAAAGAAGACAAGAACTGCAAAAATGAACTATCTTGGAAAACATGGCTACTTACTGGAAAGCTTACTGATGTTGCTATTGATTTCTATAAACCAAAACAAAAGTTATTTAAAAGATTAATGGGTTTTTTGGGAGGCTATCATTATCCCTGTACTGCTGTTATTTCTTGCCATAATAGTATCCGGATGCGGTTTTAGCTTCCATATTATTGACATGATTGTTAACATAATCATGAATGTAATGATATCTATTTTTGTGCCTTATTTTAGATGGGGATTTTAAAAAGTTGTATCATTTAAAATTCAAATAAGCTGTGAGATAAATATTCTTGCATGCAGTAAAAAACAAACAAGCAAAACTCTTTATTGTCAAATTTTGTATTATACTGAATATTTCTCTACAGAATTTCACCAGTCGACTGTCTGGATTTCCAATAGAATGTTTTCCTTTTTCTACAACTCTCTTTTATGTGAAACTAACATTTGTTTCATGCATAGAACTGTAAGGACACAAGTCTAAACGTCTAAATCAAACTGACTCCATGACAGGCTTTAAGTTTCCCCTCTAAACTAGAAGGCCTAAGTTTCAGCTTCCCAGAAACTATCAGGCAGTTACACATTGCCCAAGGCAGGAGAAACCACCCTTGCAACACCCAATCAGGAAAGGCCAGCTACCACTCTCCACATTTTTTAGGGATAGGCCTTTAGATAGAAACTATAGATAGGACCCTGTTACCCAATGTTAAAGTTAACCCATTAGTTGCCGAACAAGACCCTAGGCTCGCTCTGTGATTGGTTGAATTTAAAGGTACTCTAAATGTTGTAATTGGATCCCGCCAAAAGTAACAAATACTGTAGACAATGTGTATGGTTAAACTCGCTGTCAATGATGTTGAATAATTATGATTGGATCACTGTTCCCATGCCACAACTTCTGTAACTCCCCTGTCACAAACCCCATAAAAACCCTACTCCTCCATTGTTCGGGGTTCTCAGCATGGATCCGCTGTGCTGGTGAGGTTTGGGAGTCCGAGCTTAAGCCCGAATAAACACTCTTTGCTTTTGCATACGTGACTCGGACTCCTTGGTGGTCTTGGGATTTTGGGGAGATCGCGATCTGGGCATAACAGAACACTTCCCAAAATAGTGGAAAAGGACTAATTTTTTAAAAGTCACTTAAGGAAGATCTAACAAGGGGTAGGAAAAAAAGTTGGAACATATGGGGATAGAAACTACCTTAGAGAGGTTAAGAGACCATAAAGGCTACAACTCTTGGTTTAATTTGGGAATCAATGTGGACAATTATTCTCCCTACCCATTTTGCATTAGTAAAAATTCCTCAACCAACTGATTGATGAGAATCCCATATGCATATAGCTCAGTGTGTCACTAGCTTCTTTGTAAGATGTATAATGTCTAAGAGGCACAAAACAATGGAGAACTGTTCCTGGTCCTAAAATAAACACAAAGAGGACTACAGAAAATTATAGAGAAAATTATAGAGTTGCAAAAGGTAGCTAGAAACTCAGGACATTTAGAGACAGTGAAGTTAATCAGCCAAGCTGTTATCTGTTCCAGGTCAGTCTACACTGAGGAACAAAATGTTCCAGGTCAGTCTACGTTGAGGTCTTACAGTCCTTAAAGAGATTTTCATTCAGCTTCCTGGTAGGCTTGGTCAGAGAATTGGATTAGTTTCATGTTCACAGACTAGGGTGTGATTTGGCTAGTGGACAATGACCTAGAGCCACGGGACTACTGTTGAGTATGTTTTTATGTCTGCCTTTAATAACCTTACTGTGCCCAAAGGCAAAGGCTTTAGATTTCCAGTTGTGCAAAAAGAACCAAAGAGGACTCCACTTAAACTCAAAGAAGTTCACTCTTAAATTAATTCTATACTGCTCATAGATAATAAATGGACATGAAAATGTGAATAGATAAAACACCTTTTAATGTTTATCCATTGTTAAAGAGGCCATGAATGATAATAGAATGATTGTAGATTTTTAAGCCAAAGAAAAATAATATTTTATTTTTAGTCTGCCATTAATAACAGAATGGCTTTTTGAAAATTTGTTCAGCTTCATTTTCTTTATCTGAAACAGAGATTTCTTTCTCACTTTTTTCTTCTCCTTCTCCTTCTCCTCCTCCTCCTCCTCCTTCTTCTTCTTCTTCTTCTCTTCTTATTACAGCTGTGAAAATGAAATATCTAGCATAGGCTCTGATGCACAGCAGTGCTAAATAAATGGTAGCCCTTGGTATTATTAGATACTAAAAAGGTAAAAAATAAACCCAAACCACAAAATGAACAAAATAAACATGGAATATGTTAGAAATTGGCAGTTTCATATCTGTGCTCTAGAATTACTTTGTTTGCAAAAATTGTCTCTTTCTTCTATGAAAAGGATAGGAGATAGCAGACAATTGTTTCCAAAATTATGGTTTGCCAGAGGGGGGAAAAATCAGTCAGTGGTTTCCAGTTTATCTCCAAAATATGTGACATGTTGTTAGGCCTAAATGCAGTCAAGTATAACAATGTTGCTTCATTTCACCCAATCAAATGGGGCAGTGGAACATTTTTTTTCAAATCATTAACCAGGCAGTCTCGCAAATGCAAAGTTACAAGAAAAGTAGTTTGACACATTGCTCGGTTGCTTAACTTCTTTTCCTTTCAAAAGACTCTATTTGTCACTTTGAATAGCACATCTACATCAATGGATTTTAAATAGAGAGGCAAGAGTATTTTTTATTATAAAAAGGCTCAAAGAAAAGCTATGATAAATTTTCAAGAAAGTCGTGATTTTAAGAAATGTTTACCTTTTATAGTAAATCTAACTTTTCTGTCTTCTTTGAGGAATCTTATTAAAAAATTCCAGGGGCGCCTGGGTGGCTCAGTTGGTTAAGCATCCGACTTCAGCTCAGGTCATGATCTCACGGTTCGTGGGTTCAAGCCCCGCATCGGGCTCTGTGCTGACAGCTCAGAGCCTGGAGCCTGCTTCAGATTCTGTGTCCCTCTCTCTCTGACCCTCCCTTGCTCGTGCTATCTCTATCTCTCCCTCAAAAATAAATAAAATATTAAAAAAAAATTCTAGACTGAAATAGTTAATAAAATAAAATGTTTTACTTAGAATTTTAAATATATATATGTTAAACCTACTTTTACAAAGCCACCATTAATTTACAAAAGCATATAAGTAAAAAGAAGTCACAACATAGAGCTATTTTCTGAATTTCTCATATAATGAGTTACTGAATCGATCAGGATTTGAAAGACTTGTAAGCTTTATTAGCACTTCCCAGATAAGACAACTTGAGAGTACCCAGTATGTTTCTAAGGATATTTTTAAAGATTACCAGCATTTTCTTTTGTGGTTTTATATGTTTTGATATTTCTTCTGAATCATCACAAATTTTCTGGGATCTGTTTTCTCTGTGCAACAATGGTCCTTCTACCCCTGTGAGCCTAGAGGACAGAACATCAGGCCAGGGAGGGTTTTTTTCCATTCCTCAAAACCTAATGAAATTCTCCCTGCTGGAGTTAGAAACAACTTAAGATCAAGGATTCTTTTTCTCCTTCCTTGGAAAATACTTTCTCCTTTTGGGGATGGGAATGTCTATAATTGTTATTCTATGCCTATTCCACCGTTGTTATTTTTATTTATTTATTTACTGGAAAGCCTTTCTTTTTTAAAAAGTGTTTTTATTTATTTTTGAGAGAGAGACGGCATGAGCAGGGGAGAGTCTGAGAGAGAGGGGAGGCAGAATCCATAGACAGGCTCAAGGCTCTGAGCTAGCTGTCAGCATAGAGCTTGACCCGGAGCTCGAACCCACAAACCATGAGATCATGACCTGAACCAAAGTCAGATGCTTAACCAACTGAGCCACCCAGGCACCCCAGCTGCTGTTGTAACTTAGAAGCTGATAACTTGTTTCCTAGCTTCTTGTGTTCACAATTGGAGACAAATTTGCCCCAGGATAGATCATACTCTGAGATTTAACTATGCTTGATTTAGGTGGACATTTGAAATGTCTGTGCCAATAGTTAGATTAGATTTGGGAGTCCGAGTTCATGCTCTGATGGGGTGAAACTCTTGGATACTTGGGTTTAATGTATTTTGCATGTGGGTTAGACATGAATTTTTAAAGTTTGAGCGCACACTATAGTTGTTTAATGAATGCCATCCCCTGCAAATTATATCTGTGACCTAGTTCCTGAGAGCATTTGTACATATTATTTTATATGGGGAAAAATGAATTTACAGATGTGATTAAATCAACTCAAGATAATTTTATCCTGGATTATCTATGTGGGCTCTAAATGTAATCACATGTATCATTTTTACATAGTAGTAAGTAAAAGATTTGACAGGCACAGATAAAAAAGTGACGGTAATGTGACCATAGAGGCAGAGACTGGAGTGGTATGGACATATGTCAAGAAATGCCAGCAGCCACCAGTAGCTGGAGGAGGCAAAGAATACTTCTCTAGTGCTTCAGGAAGGAGTGTGGCCCTGCCACCACCATGATTTCAGCACAGTAAAACAATATCGAACTTCTAGCCTCCAGAAAAATGAGAAAATAAATTTCTATTGTTTTAAGCCACCAAACTTGTGATAATTTATTACAGCAGCCACAGCAACCTAATACAGAGGAAGATCTGCCCAAATTTATGTTGGCTGTCCCTGTCCTATAGCCTCAGTCAATCAGATGTGACAGGAATGACTACCTGTTCAAACGTGTCCCAGTGAGTCACTGTACTAGTCCCCTAACAATTTATCATAGGAACTAGGTAACTATCTTACAATTTTTCCATTAACTTAGATATTTATCATGTGAACACAGTAACAGACACAACCAGATCACCACTTAGTCTGTACTGATTTCTATGCCCTATTTCTTGATTAGATATTTTCACAAATTGTCAGTCATCATGGGAGAAAAAGCTCACTTTGAATTCTTAAGAGTGGCAAAATATGTGTATTCTTGATAGGTTTCTGAGAAGCTCAGATACACCTATTATATATGTGATGCTCAATTAGGAAGAGATACCTACACGATGATTTTTGAACGTGTAACTAAGGATTATTGTAATAAGGAAATTGTCACATCCATTACTAGAAGCAAAATAGGAAAGGTATTTGGCAATATCCAGTGTTAATGGAATCCAATATTAAATGAAAGTAGCAGCGATAGCTTCACCAAATCAGCTCCATCGAACAACCCAGCTCCACTACTAACTTCATGTATTTGTGTTCCTGCTTCTAAGATTTTTTTTAATGTTTATTTATTTTTGAGAGAGTGCAAGCAGAGGAGAAGCAGAGAGAGGGGGACAGAGCACACGAGCAGGCTCAGTGCTGACAGGCTGATAGTAGCGAGCCTCAAGTGGGGCTAGATCTCACCAACTGTGAGATTATGACCTGAGCCAAGTAGGATGCTCAACTGACTGAGCCACTCAGGTGCCCCAGTTTGTTCCTGCTTCTTTTTGAAGTCTCCCAAAAACAGTTCTCAAAGTTTCCACAAAGAACCCAATCTCTTTTCAGTATATTTTTTTTCTCTGTGCAAACAAGAATCTAGGCTGATACAAGAGATAAGGAAGGCCATACCACACTTTCTGAACTACACAGGAAAAAAAAAAAAAAAGGTGTGCTAATAGGAAAGAGTAAGTCATTTGAAGATGGAAAACAGGCAAGAGTGAAAAATATCCTTTATCCTATTCTGGTTCTAGTGTTTTTCTTAGGTACAACTGCATGTTTGCATTTCAAGTTAGTATAAAAATATTGTACTGTTTTACTTTTAAGCTTATTTTTGTTGGTTTCCATTATTGGCATTTGAAATGTACAATTATTTTTTAAACCTGAATTAGAAATACAGCTCTTACAGAACTTCATAATACAACTTTATTATATTGAAATCATAGAATCTAAAATATAAAACATTGAAGTTCATCTATGTATTAATTTTAGGTGCTAAGACATTTAAAGCATACAAAATAAGCAAATTATTTTGCAATTATGTAGTAATATAATTGTATGGAAGTATCTACATCTTTTAAAAATTCAAAATCTCAGCTCTTCATCAGTTTTGTTTTAAAAAATTGTAGGGCATCTGGGTGGCTCAGTCGGTTAAGTGTCCAACTTTGGCTCAGGTCATGATCTCACAGTTCATGGGTTCAAGCCCCACGATGGGCTCTATGCAGACAGCTGGCTCAGAGCATGGAGCCTGTTTTGGATTCCATGGCCCTCTCTCTCTGACCCTCCCCTGCTCATGCTGTCTCTCTCTCTCAGAAATAAATAAAACATTTAAAAAAATTTTTTAATTAAAAAAATCTTGTAGGATTTTACTTTAATTTTTTAAAATTTTCTTTTAATGTTTATTTCTTTTGGAGAGAGAGAGAGCATGAGCAGGGGAGAGACAGAGAGACTGGGAGACAGAATCTGAAGCAGACTCCAGATTCTGAGCTGTCAGCACGGAGTCCAATGAGGGGCTCAAACCAATAAACCCTGAGATCATGACCTGAGCCAAAGTCAGACACTGAACCCACTGAGCTCAATCCACTGAATCAGGTGTCCCACTTTTAATTTTTAAAATAGTTTTGTAACTTTTAACTATTTGTGATATTATATCTCAAATGATCTGGTATGGCATCATATAGTATTTTTTTTTTTTTTTAAAGAGAGAGAGAGCGTGAGTGGGTGAGGGTCAGAGAGAGAGGGAGACACAGAATCCGAAACAGGCTCCAGGCTCTGAGCTGGCAGTCAGCACAGAGCCCGACGCGGTGCCCGAACCCACGAACCGCGAGATGATGACCTAAGCGAAAGTCGGACGCTTAACCGACTAAGCCACCCAGGCGCCCTATCATATATTATTTTTAATGAGATGGTCTATTATAATACCATTGTGTTGGTAACTATTAGACTCAGTTACATCTTGGCATAGTTATGAAATAGATTATTATTAAAACATATTTAATTTCTTCAGTATAGTTATCAAATGGGCATATTTATATATACTTAAGGATCCTGTTTTGGAGGAATATGTGTAGATAATAGCTATATTTAAAAAAGGCATGCTAGGGGCGCTTGCGTGGCTCAGTCGGTTGAGCATCCAACTTCAGCTCAGGTCATGATCTCATGGTTCGTGGGTTCGAGCCTCGTGTTGGGCTCTGTGCTAACAGCTCAGGGCCTGGAGCCTGTTTCGGATTCTGTATCTCCCTCTTTTTCTGACCCTCCCCCGTTCACACACTCTCTCTCTCAGAAATAAATAAATAAAACATTTAAAAAATGAAAAAATAAAAAGGCATGCTGTTATTTTATAATTATATTATTCAAAAGATTTGATCCAATAATTTCATTCAAAATTGGATTTAATAAAACCCTTGAAAATGAATAATAAAATTTATTGGAAGTATTTCATAGAGAATTAATAAATAATAAATAATGGAAAAGTTTGAATTATAGAAATTTAAATATAAAGAATAATTATCTGGATTTCTGGTTTTGGTGGTGGCGGTACCAGTGATGGAGGGAGTGTGTGCATCCGTGTGTGTGTATGTGTGTGTGTGTGTGATACATAAAATCAAATGTAAAAAAGGAAATGAAAGTTCTTTCTAGAAATGCATTATTTTTTGACTATACAAATCACTCAAATTGATGAAAATGTAAAAAGTAAGATAAAAAAAAGACAAGTTTGACTTGAATCATAATAGAAAAGTCACTAAAATGTATTTAACTGACAATGTCATGCTCTTGCCAACTCATTTTGGCCATACATGTTTAAATGCTGGCCGAGCACGCTAGCAATGATGGATAGCAGCAATGCTAAACACTTCTAACAGGAGATGAATATGTTGATGCTGAATATTTATCCTGACTTTAAATTCTATTGCATAGTAATGTTTAGTTTATATGCACAGACCAAAAAGATAGGTTTCATTTCTGATACATTCCTCTTTTTGATTTTAGAAAATATTTCTTAAAGCAATTTAAAGTACTATATAGATCATTTCTTTGCTATCTTGTAAAGACTTGGAAATATTCACATTACTTAATCAAAATGTATTGTTTTTCCTAAGATATTTGGTTTGATAGTCACTATAGCAGGGAAAATTAGTTAATGATTTTATGACACTTTCAGATCTATGGATTAATATATTATAGCCTTAATAGTGTTTCAAAATTAAAACAAACAGAAAATGAAGTGTAAAGGCGTAAACATAAAGAAAACTAATTAAGATTTCTTTTCTAAAATAATAACAATTGGGGTCAGTGAAATTTGTAAATAGGATAGAATTAGAAGGCTAACTTCTACCCAGATAACTGGATTTACGTGTAAGTCATCATGGACAATGCCCGCTGCTGTGGCCTAGAGAGGGTCCAGCCGTCTTCAGTTGAATAACTTGAGGTCCTACTTAGGTTCGTGTACGTAGGTCTACATGAGGAGAATGTGGAGTATCTAGATGTAGAATTTTTTAATGTTACTGAAGTTAGGTCAGTATCAATTCAAACCAGACTTTATAAATTTAGGGTCTCAAATAAAATCTCTATAGTAATTATAAAGAAAATATCTCAAAAATATACCAAACAAATGATATAAAATGGTGATTCAAACAGTTCTACAAAAAATTCAGTTAAATATAAGAGAAGGCAACAATGAAGGAAACCAGAATCAAAAGAGTATAAGATATACCAACCCCCACTCCCCAGCAAAATGGCAGAAGTCTGACCTTATTAGTAATTACAGTAGTGTAAATGGATAAAATTGTCCAACTAAAAGACAGATATTGGCAAAATGGATATTTTTGAATGATCCAACTATATGCTGTCTACAAAAGACACACTTCTGATCCAAAGATAAAATTAAGCAGAAGAAAAGTATATCCCATGCTAAGAGTAACCAAAACAGAAAAGTAGTGGCTATATTAATATCAGACAAAATAGATTTTAAATCAAAAACTGTTACAAGAAATAAAGTGGCAATATACACTGATATACGGTTAATTTATCAAGAATATGTAACAATTATAAACATACATGCAAAGCAACAGAGCCCAAAATATATGAAGAAAACACTGACAGAATTGAAGGGAGAAATATAAAATTTTACAATAATAGTTGGGAACTTCAAGACACTACTTTGAATAATGGAGAAAATACCTAGACTGAAAATCTATAAGGAGACAGAGAACAACATTATAATCTAAGTATTATAGACAAATGTAGAACAACACTCAACACCAAAACAGAAGAATATACATTTTTCTCAAACACACTTGGAAGATTCTCCAGGTTACATCATATGTTAAACCAGAAAATAAGTCTCAATAAATTTGAAAAGATTGAGATCATGTTAAGTATCTTTCTAACCACAATGGAATGAAACTAGAAATCAACAATAGAAAGAAAACAGAAAAATCCACGAATATGTGGAAATTAAGCCACAAACTTACACAAACAATGAGCCAAAGAAGAAATCACAAGGAAAATACAAAGATATTTAGAGATAAATGAAAATTAAAACAAAGTGTGTTATAACTGTGACAAGCAGTAAAGGAAAATGTATAGCTATATATCTATGTCAAATGAAAAAATCAAAGCAACAGGTTTGCTTGAAGAAGGAGAAAAAGAAAAGCAACCAACTCAAAGCTAGCAGATGAAAGGAAATAATAAAAATTAGAATTGAGATAAATGCAATAACAAACAGAAAAAAACAATAAAGAGAATCAACAAAATCAAAATTTGGTTCTTTGAAAAAAATCACAAAACTAACAAGCCTCTAGTTGAACTAAAAAAGGTAAAAGAGAAGACATAAATCATCATGATCAGAAATGAAAGTGGGAACATTACAAGTGAACTAACAGAAACATTAAAGGAATAATAGTAAATTTTATGAAGAATTGTACTCTAAGAAATTAGATAACATAGATGCATATTACATAATTGCAAGTTTAAATGAATTTAACAGTTCTCCATTGCTTCCCATCCCACTCCTCGTCTCTGGCAACCACTGTTCCATTGTCTGCTTCCAGGAGTTTAACTATTTTAGAGGTCTCATATAAGTGGAATCATACAATATTTTCACTTAGCATAATGTCATCCAGGTTTATCAATATTGTCTCAAATGACAGGATAACTGGTATCTCAAAGAAATACCTTCACTCCCATTTTCATGGCAGTTATTATTCACAATAGCCAAGGTATTCAAACAACCCAAATGTCCATCAACAGATGATTGGATCTAGAAAAAGTGGAGATAAGTGAAATATTCTTTAGCCTTGAGAAAGGAGGAAATCCTGTGTGTTCTCATAATGTAGCCTCATGTCCTCAGATTTTTTGAGGATTTTCTGCTCTTTTTTATACTTAAACTCTCAATAATCTAAAATAAAATGTATGGTTACATAATAAAAGTAAATGTCCACAATACATTCAAACAGCTGGATGCATTTATAAACATTTTGAAGACTGAATTTTATGAATATTTTTTTCTTAAAATACAGATGATGTGATAGTTACAAAATTCACTTTGGGCCTCCTGGAAAATATCTCTCAGAAATGAAAAGTTATTCTCCAAGGCAGTGGAAACAGGACACATTTTCATCTTGTTAGAAGGATATATTTGAGTTGGTGTGACTTTCAATATAGTATATCACATAAATGGTATATATTCATTTTATAGTTTGAAGAAGCACCTCGAAAATCTAGACCTTCCTTAAGAAAGTCTGAGAGTGCAGGAAGATTTTCACAAGATATTTTGTGAATATTTGTATTACTCTGACTTAAATAGAATAGGTTAGGTAACTTGCAAAAAATTTTTTGGAGACCTTGGAGACCCTTAAAAAAATAGAGAATCATTGTCTTAATAGCTTCAGTTCAGTATCATAGGTGTGAGATGTTTGCTTGACCTCCAAATGAAAAATTCAGGTCATATATACTAAGAAGTTATGAAGCAAAAAATCATTATTTTCAATATGACTCTGATGTTAAATGTAATTTATATAGATCCTTGGGCTTGCAAGTTTTGATTTGTAATTGACTTATAATTTTCATATAAGCAACTCAATGTACCCAGCTCCAGAATGTGAAATTAACACTGCTCTTCATGGATATGACTCTTTCAGTTTTAATATCTTTGAATGGCAAGAATACATACTATTTAGATGTTTTAGGGGCTGACCTTTTCACCATGGATCAGAACTAAACAAGCACTGAGGTATACATATTTGAATAATATATTAATAATCATTATTAGTTTTTCACTGCCAAAAATTTTGTAGGAGACAGGTAAGACAAGCATACCTGCTTATGCTGACCTATAATTTATAATTTGATTATACAAAATAAATTACATAAAACACCATAAAAGAAGGATTAAAAAATCAAGTAGTACAAGGACAGAAAAGAGGAAAAAAATTGCAGTTGAGAAAACAGAAAATGTGGCTAAACGATCAGAGATATGTTGTCAAGCCTTGTATTAGCTTGCAGCCCAAGTTCACTCAACTAGAACATATTTCTGGGTATCTTTCACTCACAACTTATTGGTCTGAGCAACCAAATTCTCCACAAGCTTTAGCTAAATAAATGGGGCCAAGGACCCAAATAAAACTGTTTTACAAAAATTAGCATTAATTCAAAATGTTAGAACTACGGCTGTTTTTTTAAATAAACTGTGCTAAGACCTTTCATCATTCATGGAATTAGACTGTGAGGCATGAATAATTGTAAGAAAAAACTAGCTTTGTAAATGTTTTCTACCACATATTTATTTCTGTATTTGAAAGCAAAAAAATCTGTAAAATTTTTGTAAGTGGTTTGAGCTCCACAGAGTTGTATAAACTGGGTAGAACTAAGGTCAAATATTTATAATAGTTGAAAAACAAAATTCCTTTTACAGTTTTAAAAACCGAATAAAATTGATTAGTTATCAGACACAAAAATTAAAATAATTTAAGGTATAATTTTAATGTGTAAGTGGGAAATTTTTACTCTCAATTCAAAGCCTATTATTGGAACACTTGATTTGTTTCTAGACCTATTTTAGCCACACACAAAAATAAAAGTGTTCATTTACCCTTGAAGGTGTTTACATTGTTATAAAAGAAAAAAAATTATACAAATAAAATGTGTATATAATATATAAGCACATATATATTATATATATATTTAGATAGCTTCATTAACTTAGGTAGCATATAATCATTTATGATTACAACAACAAGGGATTAATAATGGCTCAGTACATCTAGTTTCACAACATTCATTATATAACATCAGAGACACCATCCTAGGATTTGAGGACAAAGAGGCAATATTAGCTCTTCTCTCCAAAGTAGTTGGTATTCAGGATTTGGGGGTGTGACAGTGAGGAAAATTGTAAAAGCAAATAAATAACTTTAATACTATATGGTATTTTAAAAATTATTAATGTTTATTTATTTATTTTTGAGAGAGAGACAGAGCACGGAGTGGGGGTGGGGTGTGGGGGGGGGGGGGACACAGAGCAGAGCCAAGTGGACACAGAATCTGAATCAGGCTCCAGGCTTTGAGCTGTCAGCACAGAGCCAGATGCAGGGCTCCAACCCATGAACCCTGAGATCATGATCTGAGCAGAAGCTGGGTGCTTAATCAACTGAACCACCCAGGTGTCCCAATCCTATATGGTGTTTTAAAGATAGAGATCTGTAAAAGTGAAGTCAACCATTTTTACTGGAACTTTCTTTGGAACTTTAGAGATTATTTGAAGAAAGTGACCTGATGATTTTTTTTTTCAAATTTACATATACTTGACACACAATGTTGTATGAGTTTCAGCATTTAGCATTTATATTTAGCATTGATATTTGTGATTATCATGAGAGACCTGTCTACCATCTGTCACCTCACAAAGTTATTACAAATAACTAACTCTATTCCATACACTCGATATTGGATCCGTGTCTTATCTGTTTTATAACTGAAAGTTTGCTCCTTTTAATCCCCTTCTCCTATTTTGATCATCCTCCCCCTCCTTCCCTTTGGCAACCACCAGATTGTTCTCTGTATCTATGAGTCTGTTCCTGTTTTGTGTTGTTTTGTTTATTCATCTGTTTTGTATTTCAGATTCCACATGTAAGTGAAATCATTTGGTATTTGTCTTTTTCTGTCTAGAGACCTGCTCTTTAATTAGTACAAAAGAATCAGTCATTTAGGAAAACAAGTAGGTGTGGGTAGGGTGTTCATGGCAGAGTAACGACTGCATGGACGTTTAAATCCTCTTTGACAGATAAACACATGCAGAGGATGTAATAATGCTGATGAATAGACCGACATGGCTGAGTGTAAGGCCTGGATACAACGGGTCCTTGTACATGATGCTAAAGATTTTAGAGCTTTCTGTGGCAGTGAGGAGTCACTGAGTGCTTTTAAAAAGGGAAGTAGCGGTAGGCTGTAAATAACTATCACAAATTATTTCTCTTTGATCGATTTTTTTTTCATTTCCCATCCTTTGTACATAGGTTGGCCATGTGACTTAATCTGGCCCAAAAAGAAAACTGACAAAGGCGATATAGGCAGAGACTTGAAAACTGCTTGCACTATTAAGGATAGCTTTCACTGTTGCTTTTGGAATCTTGCGACTGATGCCATGAGATAAAATCCAGGATGCCTGCTCAATGCCATACATGTGAGTCAGGCCATCCTAAATCGTATAGCTACCAATTGACCTACCACCTGACAATAGATGAAGGAGAAAATCCAAAATTTCTCAGTCAAATGGATCCAGTCTGGGAAAAACTGTTCCACCAATTGACAGGTTCATAACTTAATAAATGCTTGTTTTCAGGCACTAAGTTTTAGAGGCAGTTTGCTACATAGCAAATATTGATGCTAGCATTCACTACCTTTTTAAAAAAATGTATGGAATATACACTGAGGGAATAAAAAATAGAATATAGATGGGTTAGCAATTACAAAAATTATCTTAGGAAAAGATGAATAAAACCAGAATTTAGCTATTTTAATGATGGTAGGTTGGAAGAAAGAAATTAGAAATATGGTTCAGAGCTAAATTCAACAGACTCATGATCAATTAGATAGCTCTAAGGAAATGAAAATGTCAAATGTGACCTGAAGATTTCAGTGTGGGATACACTTCCATAGTAATGGAGCCCAAGTGAAGATAATCAAAGAAAATAATTTTAAGTGAGCTTATGATATTCAAGTTATTCTTCATTTTAAAAGACCATCCTAACACAAATCTAAATTGTTCTACTAAGTCTAAATATCTACTAAATATCATTTATTTGGGTCTCCCCAGTCATTTAGGTGGGCAAGAAAACAAGACTGTACAATCTCTTATAATCTACCCTTGACATATCCATCAACATTGAGTGAATATAGTGGGAATTCATTTATTTGGTTATGGTTGAAATTTGAATGAATGGGATTTTTACTGTACGCCAAAGTTGATCATCAAGAGAAAAAAAAAGAATATTGGCATTTATTTTTAAAATTCTCATATTGTACCCCAACTTTTTTACCCCATTACAGAAATCAGGAAAATGCATCTCTGTGACACAAAGTGATTGAAATTCTGCTTTGCCTATGTCAGATCTCTTTCAGAGCAGATTATTTCTCCACAGGACTAATTAATGATAGGTTCATTGAGAAAATTTAACAATTGCGTACATTCTCTCTCAAATTTACTATTCACACTCATTGGCAAGAATGAGAACTAAGTCACTCTGGAGGAAATAGTGAATAACAAATCAGAGTCAGAATAAACAAACCAAGGTTGTTTGTTTATTAACACTGTTATAAAACTGCTAATCTATTACCCAATTATGGACATTTCTAAAAATTAAGTGACTAAAATCATCAATTAGAACTATAATAGAGCCATGTGGGTCAATTGCAAACTAAAGCATATGAAAACTAGAAGACGTGCCCTGCTAGTTTTGCCTGAAAAACTTATTTTCTTAAATTTGATTGAATCATAAATTAAACTTACTAAAGTCTTAATCTGTGCCTATGGAATAAAAATAGATACAAAAAATTTTCCATTGTTTTAGCTAATCATGAGCTTCACAAGGGCTTTACCAAGGGCCTCTGAAAACAATCTATACATTGCAAATGCTCTAAAGAGGGCAAATCCACAAGAGTTGAAACAGATCAATATATTGTCCACCTTAACATTTTTTTTCCCATGCAGTGTGGTGTATGGAACAAAAAAATGAAACCCACATTGTACTCTCTAACGCTTAAAATGTGGATAAGCTTATTCTACTAAAAAGGTGTCTTATGGAATTTAAAAAGCAATTTAAATGCATGACTAGAAAACTTTCTCAAGAAGCTCTTCTTTGAGAAGATATTGTTTGAGACAGGCAATGCATCTGCAACTGGTAAGTAGGCATTTAGAACTATTTGTCTATACATCTCTCCTCCAATAGAGTGCCAACTGAATAAATATCATGATGAATTTTCTTTTCTTTCCCCATAGATATGATAATGCTATATTACCTTATTGTTTATATTATCATAGAATGAGTTAGCTCAGATGAATTGAGATTTAGTATTGAGGTGATTTTGAGTATTAAATATCAAGAAGGAAGGTTAAAATAATGCATTCATATTGTGGAATGTATTATTTTGATCAGTGTTATGCAGTATATAAATGTACTTCAGAGCACATAAAATTAATGATGTGAGAATTATTTAAAAGCTGTATGTTTTCCTCTTCTAGATTTCAAATATCCAGGAATGATGCTTATGGGGAAAGGAAGTAACATTGTTAAAATAAAACCCTATTACTTTTCATGCTAAACTAAAATATCTCAGCTTCCCTCTCTTGAGTACATATGATGCTCTCTATGTTACTTCTTTCAGTGTCTGTTCAAATTTTTGTGCTTCATTTAGCTACCATTATTTTGAAAATTTAAGATCGCTCTTCACTTCCCAAATAAAAACTAACATATTTTCTATATTGTTTAGAAGCTCTTTGAAGGTATACCTTGGCTTCAAGGTTTCATCTGTTGTGCCCGATTCACGAGTCCCCAGAGACCACCAAGGAGCTGACACCGATGCAAGTACAAAAGGGTCTTTATTACAAGCTCGAGCAAAGGCTCACCCGCCTACCAGTGTAGTGGCAGCAAGTTGAAGCGAAGAACAATAGCGAACAGGGTTTTTATGGGGTAAGGGACGGGGGTGTTACAGTGCACACGTTGTACGTATAGCAGCATCACATAAGCACCGATTACAATTGTACAGTACCCATGGTAACAGCTTTGACCATTCAGTATCTGTGAGGTGTTCATTACTTTTGGTGGGCCCCAATCATGACTTTTGAGAATCCTTTGAAAATGACCAATTATGAGGTGAGTTCAAAGGGCCCACATGGGGTTCAGGCAAGCGGTGAGAAATTGGCTAGTTTGTATAAAATAACTGTTTGCAGTTCCCAGCCTTGACTCAGACCATAGGAATGTTTTTTTGATTAGCTGATCTGAGGTCAGTCCGAGGATGGCTTCAGCCTTGAACAATCTGGCTTTTCCTGGAACTGGGACTGGGGCTACGTGCAGCCCGAGGTTGCTCTTAATGGAGGCCTTAATTTTAGGCTCTTCACATTCTGTTACTAAGCAAATTATCAATAGGCATCCAATTTTCTATTTCAAAATTGTGTACACTAATCATGTAAAATATTCCAAAATTATACATTCTGAAAGTGACAACGTTAAATGGATGGCTATATGATAATCATTTAGAGAAACAAAGTATTTTGGCCAGTTTCCTTCTACTTTATTTCTAGAATACAGTAGGATATTTCCGATTAATGTGTTTGAGACTGTGAACACACTTTTTAATCCATTTCTAAATGATAGTCAGTGAAAAGGTTTCTTTGTTTATGTTCAAAGTCCTGAATACATTGCCAGGAAGGCTCATGTGGTTGGAAAATGTTTTTCAAGAAAAGGAAAAAAAAAAAGAAAAACCATCATTTTAAATTTGCTTTTCAGTGTATTTCAATAAGCCTCTATTCGACCCTCAGGATAATTAAAAGACAAGTGATTAAATAGTAACATACTCCAAAATAGAAAACTTTCTCTTTGAAAAGGAAGATTCATATTAAGTCCTGATATAGAAGGAAAACCTAAAATTGCATCTAAATTCACTTTGATATCCATGTTTTCCATACATCTATTATTTATATTGTTACTACATACATTTTTAAAAGGCAAGGTCAATTATAGGTTGTTCCATTTAATAGTTCATTTTAGTTCATTTGTTTGATTCCTCAAAGACAGATGTTTTCAGTAGTGAATTGCATTTTGGTTGCTCTTATAACATTCTTACCAATGTTGCAATATACATAAGCAACAGAGCCAGTAAAAGGAAATGTCAACTGTTGAGTTATATATAATTTTGAATATTCAATTAAAACAATATCACATTTGAAACATTATTGTTCTATCAAAATTTAATGGCTATTGAAAATATATAGTGAGATTTTGAGATATTATTTAAATACTAGAGTCATAAGTACTCCAATTCAGTTTTAGGATCCTTCAGTAAATAATCCTGAAAGATATAGGAAAATACACATATAATAAATTGTTCAAATGCATCTCACAAATATATTTTACTGTATAAATTAATGCTATAAATTAAACATACTACAGACATTTTCTTTTATCTTCATAACTACTCATTTTAATGAAATATTTTGTGAAAATGAGAGCTAAACTTAAGGGCTTTTCCTATATATGATGGTGATAAGAAGAAATTATCTTGATAAGAAAAAGGTGCATCATGGGATATCATCTACATTTCCAGTTTTCCATTTTGAATAAACAGTTGTATTTTTACTTATAAATTATTAAATATATTTTTATAGTCCATAAAAACCATAAAAATCTAACTTAAATGAAAATATGCTACATAATGTTTTCATGATCACTTGTGACAATTTAGATAAAACAATACAGTAGCAAAATGAGTATTATGTCCAGTTGTTTGGATAATCAGTTTTGTTCTTTTTTGTTTTACTGACTGGTTTACAAATGTTTAGAAGAGTGAGATCCATAACCATTGTTTTCTGTCCCATTTACTAGCATCTTCTCCTTACAGCCTCTATAAGGATCCTTTTTACCTTAAGATATAGCCTGGTACAATTCCTTCACTTTTTACCCATGATGAAACTGATGTCTAAAGAACCTGGATGATATGGGTCTAGATCTAGATCACTAAGCCAGTTAGTGGCAGAACTGGGACAATTTCCAAAGTCTAATGTATCTTCAGAGTTGACACATTCCAATTCCAAGTAAACCATTTTAGGAATGGAAGAATAAAAATGTTAAAACAAACAAATGATATTCATTTAAAAAAAGAGGATGGATAATAATTAAAATCGAAGGATGTAAGAATATTTCATTTTGCAGGGTTTTTTTTTCTCTGGTTTTACATCATGTAAGTGTATTCTAGGCTGACCATACAAATTAATTACGTGGCTAACTATAAAAGCTGATTTGATTTTTTTAAAAAAAGATCAATTTAAATGCCATTCCTCCCCCACTTTCCACTCTTCAGCCCAAGGAGGGAGTCTGGAAGCCTCCATTCTTCTATGTAGGAATGCCAGGCAATTCTAGGGGCCTCCCCCAAGAGTATACAATCCAAAAAGAGGTGGGGAAAAGAGCACAGTTGGCTTGGAAACAGTCTGCCTGAACACGTATGGGGGGTGGGGGGTGCGTTAGGGTTGCTAACTTGAGACAAAAGCTATTCTTGCTCTATTTCCTTGAGCAGAAAGTAGGGTGTTTCTTCCCAGGACCTTAGGTTCATGAGCCCCTCTTGTCCTGCTCGGAGTTCCTGGTCAGCCCCTTCCTGATCATGTCCCTCTGCCATCATTCCTGTATGGCCAGCCAGGTGAAAACTTTGGGGACATGGAGGAAACTTTCATGAAACAGTGACAAATAAATACTCAGTGGTATGGTGTTTGTGCGAAGTCAAAACACCGGATCCTGCCCATCACATTTCCTGTCCAGGCTTAAGGCTATGGACTTTGAAGAAACACTCTACTCCAGAGAGTTCAGTTCACGTCACTCACATTACTTTGGAAACAATTCCTCAAATATGTGACTGGCTCTTTTTTTTTTTTTTTTTTACTTCAGGCTACTTTCACGGTGTAATGGCTAAAACAAAAGGTCATATTGATTCATAGTTTTGTGTTTGTTTTGTTTTGTTTTTTCTCCTTTAGTTGGGAAACTGGCTTGGGAATTTCTGTCTTAGAAATAAGCCTTTATGTTCTGTCTACTCTCTAAATTTCATCTTAATGGCCCCCAAATTGTTCTCTGCCTTAGCACAATTGAAACACTATCCGGATGGGCAGGGCCCTGTAATCCACTTCTGAACTCAGGCTGCAGCTCCGCAGAAGCTTTGCGATGTAGTATTTTGTCACATTTCTCATCTGAAAGTTCATGATAGTAAGCATTTAGGACAGGCCTGGGAGATCAGGGTTTCCCCAGATCCCACTCTTTCCCCTTATGCCTTCCTTGTATTTTGCTTTGGTTCACATCATTTTTAATTGTGATACAGTGATAATCCAGTTCTATCAGTCTCCACAGACTTCAGTTTATGGATTGAAAGCAAAAAGACAACAAAGATTGTATCTACTAAATCTTCCTTATTCTTTGCTTCCACGGAACCAGTTTCAACCTGGACGCATGTTTCAATTTTGTGCCATCTTTGACAGTGATAAAAAGTGTTTGTTCTACCATGTTTTCATTTGATACAAACTAAGTAAGACATCACCTAGGTCAAAAATGGAAGTAAGCTATGGTTTAGACTTTGCAGGCCTGCATTACAAGGCTCACTAACTTCTCACCCCAACATAGAGATTTCTTCATTCTCTCCCTCCTTTGTTTCTATCTTTTAGCCTGTAATTATTCCACTTTAACTTCAAGCATTACATTCTAAATATTTTATAATTCTTTTAAAAATAATTGACAAAAAAATTCAACCAAGCAGAAATAAGAGATATTCACTATTAGCAGTATTCAATATTGAGGGCTCATTATAAGCTGGACATGGTGATATTATCTTTAAATACATTTAATGGTCAAAAATACCTTGCAAAGTAGATATTATAATCCCCAATTTTTAGATAAGTGAAATGAATCACAGAGAAATTAAGTAAATTACCTAAAATCTAAGCATTGTTGTTGGGAAATGTCCTAGTGCTGTCTGACAGAAGAATGTATCTTATGAACCACTACGTATGTATACATTTGCCTCCAAATACAGCGATCTTCTTCCTGATTAGCCTGTCATATATGCCACATATATTCTTGGGTTTTTGTTTGCTGTTTATTTATTTATGTTGGAAGCTTTTTGTTTGTCAGTCAGATTCACCTACATCATTATTTTTATATGATTTTTGTTTTTATAAAGCCCTGTACTTTCATATTATGAGAGAATACATCTTTATAAAAGAATTCTAATGTTTCATGTACTAAGACTTATTTTGATTTGTTGAACAATACATGAACATAATATTTTATCCAAAGCTTAGCCTCTTATATCAGTACCATGTACTTAAAATTCGACTTAGTTTTATGAATTTTACATCAATTTATGATCAAATAAGTTATTATATGTAATTTTTGTTTCATTACTGAAACATATTTTTGTCATTTTGCCAGTAACACATGCATTTAATTATGTCAGATTTAAAATGATTTAAAGTATCCATTTAAAACATTCCCATGATTTATTATGCTTATAAGGAGTTTTAATTTATCATTGTTATTGAAATTTCATAATTACATCTTAATTAAGGGTAAGTGATATCTTTAGAAGAGTTGCACTTTTAAGTTGAGAAATATGATTATTAAAGTCTCTTTAAGATCTTCTGCAAACTTGTCTACTTATTCTATATAGATATTGCACACATCTTAAAAATCACTCCTAGTGGGGCACCTGGGTGGCTCAGTTGGTTAAATGTCCAACTTCGGCTCAAGTCATGGTTTCCTGGTTCATGAGTTCAAGCCCTGCATCAGGCTGATAGTTCGGAGCCTGCTTTGGATTCTGTGTCTCCTCATCTCTGTCCCTCCCCTGCTTGCACTCTCTCTCTTTCTCTCTCTCTCTCAGAAATAAACACTTAAAAAAATCATTCCTAGCTATTTTGTAAATTACTTTTTAAAAGTTTTATTTACTTTGAGAGAGAGAGAGAGCACAAGAAGAGAAGGGACAAAGAGAGAGAGAGAGAGAGAGAGAGAATCCCAAGCAAGGTCTGCACTGTCAGCACAGAGCTTGATGAAGAGCTGAAACTCACCAACTGTGAGATCATGACCTGAGCCAAAGTTGGATGCTTATCTGACTGAGCCACCCAGATACCCCATAAAGTACTTTTTACTATACATTGCTTACTCTTTTAGTTTAAGGACATGTCATTCCAATAAAAAACTTTTTTATTACATAACTTTAAAAATGTAGAAATGACATTTAACTATACTTTGGAAAATGATTCTTTGACTAAATGGATAAGCACATTTATCTTTCCCTTAAAGAAAACTTACAGGAAAATTGTCTTTCTAAAATGAAGGTTTTCAATATCTATTTTAGCTATTCATTTCCTTCCTTAAGTCATGTTAAGTCTATAATGAGTGTTGTACAAACAATATAATAATCCACTATTAAAGTTTCTGCTCTGAAGAAATAAAGCCAAATCTAACCCAGCAGTTTTTTCTGAGCATATTATCAACAAATTTACTTATATCTGTAGCATAAAAGGACAAAGGTTAATGGAGATTTAAAATCAGATGTTCCATTATATGAGCAAAGCTGAATGCCTGTTGGTATCCTCATTACCCAGTTATTCTTGTATAGATCCTTTCAAAGTCAGTCATTCTAAAGCAAACTTCTGATCATGGCAATTTCCAGTTGAGAAAAGCTCTGTGGGTCCACACAGATGGATGAAGCAATAACAAGTTCTTTAGCATGGCATTGAAGGTTGCCTATGTTATAATTATGATGTACTTCATATTTGTTTCTCATGAATAATTATCTGCAGCATTTCACAGTGTGTCATAAATATGCTATTGGCTGTGTCACTGATGGTGCATTTATTATTTGTAGGTGATGTTCAGATAAATGTTTTCATACACACATATGCAAATATATATATATATACATGTATATACCCATACATATGTACAGATGTAAAGAAATTTCATATATATGTAAATCATATAAGTAAAAATGGATGAATTAAAGAAAACTTTTAAGTAGATTTTGATACAGGTGGTACAAAAATATGAACACCTAACATGATACTGAAATATCTGACTATATGTCTAATACTAAAATATCTGACTAATTTAAATTTAAATGTGGTAACTACTATCCTAACTACACATTCCTAAAAACTTACTTACTTTCTGTCCTCTATATGTTCTCGCTTTCTCTTTTTAAGTTTTTTAATTTATTTTGAGAGAGACAGTGTGTGTGTGTGTGTGTGTGTGAAAGCAGGGAGGGACAGACAGAAAGGGACAGAAAGAGAATCCAAAGTAGGCTCCACACTGTCAGCACATGACGCCCGGCACCAGGCTCTAACTCACAAACTGTGAGATCATAACCTGGGTGGAAATCAAAACTCGGACACTGAACTAACTGAGCCACCCAGGTGCCTCTCTCCGACTTTCTTACTTCTAATACTTTAGTTATTCCTCTACCTGTAAACATCACACTTTATTATCATTATTCTTCTAAATGTTATCTTTCTTATGCCTCTAGCAAACCTAAAGAACAAGGACTCCCTCTTTTATTTGCCTGGTAGTCTGCCAGAGACCTCAGCAATATTAGAATCCTCAGTAAATAATAACTGAGTTGCATCAAATACGTCAACATCCACAGCAAAATTGAGCCAAAATTGAGGGATTGGTTTAACACTGAGAAATAAAACAATGTAATTTTACCATATTTCTGGAAGAAATAAGAAAAAAAACACATATATTAATCTCAATAGATACAGAGTGCATATATGATAAAGTTCAATACCACTCATGCTAAAAATTTTCAGATGCTAGAAATAGAAGGAAAATTCCTCAACCTGATCAAGAGAATCTATGAAAAACCTACAGGTAACTTCTTTAATGGTAAAAGACAGAATTTTTTTTCTCTCCAAGATTGTGACCAAGACACAGTTTTCTGTTTTCACCTTTTCTAGCAAACATTGGAAAATATAAACAATGTATTATGTGTGAAAATGAATAAAAAGTATACAAATTGGAAAGAAAGAAGAAAATCCATCTTTATTTCCATTTGATTGTATATCTAGAAAAATTCTAATAATTCTACCATAAAGATGCTAGGAATAATACATAAGGTCAGAGAATATCAGTTCTCTATATAAAAATAAAAGTCAATTGTATCTATATTAACATATACTGGACTTAGAATAGTCACAATAAAATTTGAGAAAAAATAAACTTAAAGTTTATACTACCTGATTTTTAGGTTTACTTTAAGGCTAGCCTTGATTCTTGTGGAATAGGTATAAGGATCAGTATATTTAAAAATGCAATGTCATAGTAAACCAAGAATTGATTTGGTAAAGAATTTGGTAAAGAATAATGTGGTAACAGAAAGCTAAACTGGCCTTCCAGAATCCTGCCCCTTGTGCACGCACCCTGTATAATCCCCTAATCTTGAATGTGGATAGGATGTTGAATAGAAAAAAATCTACTCCTGGGATTAGTTAACTAGTATGACAAAGGAATTCCATAGAGATAGATATAATTCAGGTTCCAAATCCATTACTTCGAGTTAAGGAAGAAGAGATTATCCCAGGAAGCCTGAAGGTTTCAGCTGAGCCTTTAAAAAGGAGACTCCACCTTTACTATAGGAAGAGATTCAGATTAGCAGAGTGTGTGGCAAGGACCAGAGATCCACCCCAGGAGGTCTGCCCAGCAGATAACCAGCGAGAAAATAGGGTTCTCAGTTCTACAACTGTTAAGAACTGAATTCTGCTGATGAACTGAATGACCATGGAAGACCTTTCTCCAGTGGAGTCTACAGGCGAGGATGTGACCAGCTCATGCTTTGATTTTAGCATTGGGAGACACTGAGCAGAAGACCCAACTAAAACATGCTACATACCTCATCCATAGAAACTGTAAGATGATGGGGCGCCTGGGTGGCTTAGTCAGTTGAGCGTCCGACTTTCGCTTAAGTCATGATCTCGTGGTTCATGGGTTCGAGGCCCGCGTCGGGCTCTGTGCTGACTGCCAGCTCAGAGCTGGAGCCTGTTTCAGAGTCTGTGTCTCCCTCTCTCTCTGACCCTCCCCTGCTCGCGCTGTCTCTCTCTCTCCTAGAAATAAATAAAAATATTAAAAAAAAAAAAAAGAAACTGTAAGATGATGAATATGTGTTGAAATTTGATACACAGCAATTAAAATTAATGTGAATCACAACAAAATAAATACACAATACTACAGTAGATATCATTCATAGCAAACTTAAGGAATAGTTCTTTTAAAGCCTGGAGCAAAGAAAGGAATTACTGCTTTTTCCCAAAAGTTTACTGGAGTTCCTATATAGTGCAGTGGGGCAAAAAATCATTAGACCTAATTAAGGGTTAAATGGGACCATTTTGTCATTATTTGCAATAGGATTTTCTTCCTCAATCCCCAGGAAAATCTATAAATATATGACAGTAGTAGGAAGTTCAGCAGAGTTGCTTGATTTATACAAGCACAAGATAGTTGTAAAAATGGAATATGCTAAAACATATTGTTTGAAATAGTAGCAAAGCCTATAATTTGCTGATAAATGTATTTATATTATCTTTATGGAGAAAAAGATAATATTTTATTAAAAGACATTAAAGAAGACTCCTCAAAATAAGAATTTCATAATGTCTATAGATATGGCACATAAAAATGTTCACTCTTTCTAAATCAATATAAAACTTCATTATAATTCTGGACAGATTTATAGGCTTTTTTGCAGAACTTGACAAAATGAGTCTAAACTTCATGTGAAAAAGAATAAGGAAAAATGTATACAAGAAAATGTTGAAAAAGAAAAAGGCGGGCTGACTATCCTATCAGATTTCAACACTAATTATAAACATTATAAATAATAAGACCGTCTAGTATTGAAAAAGATGAGATAAATGGCCATAAAGAACAAAATGAGGAACTCAGAAACTAACACATGCTTTTATGGAAACTTGATATATTACAGACATGTCATTGTAGATAAGTAGATATGGATAAACAATTCAATAAATGAGACAACTGATTATCCATATGGAAAGTAAAACAAAATGAATTTCCTTTTCTTCAAACATAGAAATCAATTCTATTTGTATTAAAGAACTAAATGCAAAAATATATTTCTTTAGTTTTTTTTTTTTTTTTAGAATATATAGGAGAATATCTTTATGATTTGGGAAGAGGAAAGGACTTTCTTTTTTATTATTTTTATTTTTTTAATGCTTTATTTATTTCTGAGAGACAGAGAGCCAGCGTGAGCAGGGGAGGGTCAGAGAAAGAGGGAGACACAGAATCTGAAACAGTCTCCAGGCTCCGAGATGGCAGTCAGCACAGAGCCGGATGTGTGGCTCGAACCCACCAACCATGAGATCATGACCTGAACTGAAGTTGGACGCTTAACTGACTGAGCCACCTAGGCGCCCCAGGAAAGGACTTTCTTAAACATGGCAAAAACATATTAATAAAAAATGTATTAAAATATCCAGCAGTGAGTCAAAATATCATAAAAGGTAGATTAAGATTAAAAAAATTAAACACATATAATTTACAAATTACCATTACTGGTGATTAATAACCAGAATAGAGCAAAAAAAAGACAAATACATACCTCTTCATTCCTCACACAACAGAATAGTTAAAATGTGTAAACAAGAATTAATATAAAAGATTAATATCAAAGGTAATTAAAATCCTATTATGTGTTTGTTGGAGATGATTTAGCTGTCTTGAACTGTGTTTCCTGCCAACTCCATGATCGGTGACATCACCATGGCAAGCTGACATTGGCCATGGTGGGAGAATAGATATTGGCAAGTGCTTCTTCAGTATATTTGGGCTTCCTCATAAAAAAATCTTAGTATCTGCCATTGAACTGTTATGATATGGAAATTCGTACTATTGTCATGAAGAAATGCAAAGGATAGTTTGCACAGTTTAAGTTGCCATTTAATCAGATTTTGTTTTAGAGAGAAAAACAAACCCAGCACACATACCTCCAAAATTTTAATTTGGCAGTTAAATATGATATATTTTGAATCTTTTTTGCTTTTTTTCCCAACTCCAATCAGACAAAAAAAAAGTTAGAAGTCGATGAGATGGATATTTGACTTGAAGATATAACCCTACAATATGATTTCTCCATTGAAAATATATGGTAAATGGACAGTAATTCAATATTAGGAAGATCATACTGAATGATGTCCAGGTCTGGAAATCAGTAGTTTGTACAATATTTATATTAGTCTGTAAGATCACAGTGTTTAACCTTACTATATGAATATGTCATGTGAATATATAAGAAAACTACCAAATGAACAGCAGCAAAAACAAAAACAACATGAAATTAAAAATAAGCCTGGTTGCAGGATGATTACAGAATTCATATTTGGTTTCCTGAGGGCTATCTTAAGATGATATAAATATGAGCTTATATCAATGCAGTTGATAGGTTATTATTACTTCTCTGGATCTCTTTGTAGATCTAATCATTGTCATAATCAGGGTAGAAACATTTAAAAACAACCAGCTAATGAGCTGAATCATTGCTTATGTCTTAATGAAAGAGTCACTGTTTTCAAAGGATAAATATTTTACCTCTTATCAAAAATGAAACTCTGCATACCTGAGCAAAACAAAGCAGAAAGATGAATTTATCACAAGAGTTTCAACCTGCAAGCTGGGAAACACTAAGCTATGGGAACAATGAGTTGTGAGCAAATTGCTCACAGACCAATAGATTGTTATGGAACAAATATGGAAGTTATTTAGCTTTTTCAGTTGATTGGCTGGTTAGTTAGTGGTCTTCCTCCTTATTTGGATCAGGATAGCTGAGTCAGGGGAATAATGAAGCCCAGAGATGGCGTGAATAGATGGCTTTGAAGATGGGCTGATGATTCTCTGCTGATCTCTGACAATCACTGTGTATTCCTGTTAGGTGAGGCTAAGTTTCATTCTCCTTTATGCCTTACATTGACCATTTCCATTTTGTCCCCGTTTTAAGTGATTTCACTTTACTTTGGTTCTAGACTGTCTAAACTTTTAAAAATACAAAATAGCATAATGGGAGTTAATCTTAAAAGTCATGATTGTTCTCTCTCAATATAAGAATTGCTTATGAAATATACCCGAAGATAATCATCCAATTTCCACTCCATTTTGTATGTGGAAGAGCTTAAAATTTTTCAAGTCAATCCATTCTGTTTCAAGTTCTCCAATTATCCCATTTTTTAAAGCTAAACCTAATTTTCCCTCATTTTGACAACCACCTACAGACCTTTTCCTTAGTTCCTGAAGGAACAACAAAAACTCACTATTCTCCCTATATCCTATTGCCTTACTTATATTTGTGCTTCTTTTGTGAAAAACAACTTATGAGATGGTGATGAGTAGGATGTATAAACAAAAGAATTGTAAAGGTCATCACACAATCAGAACAACTGAGAAATAATACATGAGAAATCCAAGTAATAAAACTTTCCTTAAAAAGCCAAAACTCTTTGAAAGAAAGCTCCCCAAAAAGTATTTTTATTTTCTATCTATATGAACAAGGTATATGATAATGGGAAATGTTTAATAAATAGTACAATAATAATGATGATGGAAATGTCAAGTAATTTCATTTAAAAATGAACATGGTCTTTTAGAAATGTTAACATTTTAAAATTTATTCGTATACTTATTTGAGAGAGAGAGAGAGACATTGCATGAGTTGGGGAGAGGGGCAGAAGGAGAGAGAGAAAGAATGCCAAGCAGGCTCTACACAGCACAGAGCTGACACAAGGCTCAGTCTCACAAACCCTGGGATCATGACCTGAGCCGAAATCAGGAGCTAGACACTCAAAGGACTGAGCCACCCAGATGCCCCCAAAACATTAACTTTTTAATGTGATATCATAATGCTAATATGTAGTAGATTCTTTATCCAGAGTATATCTGATTATAATAATCTTGTAAATTGGCTTATATTTTCTATGATTATTTTGGCATTTTATAAAAGATTAACATGTATATTACAGAAAATTTCATAAAAATAAATATGTATAAATATAAAATAAGGGGCACTTGGGTGGCTCAGTTGGTTGAGTGTCCTACTTCAACTCAAGTCATGATCTCGTGGTTCATGAGTTTGAGTCCTGTGTCAGGCTCTGTGCTGTCAGCTTGGAGCCTGGAGCATGTTTTGAATTCTGTGTCTCTCTCTCTGCTTCTCTGTCAAAAATAAAATAAACATTTTAAATAAAATAAAATAAAATAAAAAGTATACCAGATAGCCAATGGGACTATTTTTACTATGAAAATGAGTAAAGGAAGTCTCATTAAAAAGGGATCAGGAAACCCTGAAGGGGGTGCTGTCACACACATACCACTTGTTGCAGCCTACATAACCAGCAGGAAAAGAGGAAGATAAGAATTATTTGACAAGGGAGGACATTCTTCACATAGAATATCATCTCCCGCTTTTTAGTGAAAGAAGGAAGATCTCTCCCTGCCCCAGCAGCAAAGCACTAACCACTCATTGTAGCCAATGAAAAACCATCACTCTTGAATTCTTGGTCTTTTCCAATGAACTTTTGTTCAAACCAACGTTCTCCAATTTCCACCTAAAACCTAATCAAAATTGACCTTTCTTTAGTCAATACCACTTTGTCATAACGCTTTGCTATGGTTCACCATACTTTGCTTGTCCCAAATGCAGTTCCTCTGCTATTCAGGAATCAATGCATTTTGCTACTAAAATAACTGGCCATTAGGTTTTTAAGTTTGACATTACAATATCAGTGAATGTCTTTATAAAGAGATTTTGAAAAAATCAATTTACAGGGCCTACTCTATTTCTTCCCAATAGCTTCTTTGAAAAACAACTTGCTTCCTTTTGATAATTTCTTCTAAAGCAGTTAAAGTTTGAAGGATTACACTTACACACACACACAAACACACACACACAGACAGATCTACAGATGCAGCTCACTTGCAGGAAAACAGTTTGCATTTAGGAATCAAGGCTATATATGGTATATTATTGACTGTGTTTTAAAAAATGTATTTTTCTGTAGAGACTGTACTATCATATATCACAAGTGCTGTCTTGGCCCAGTTTTGAGTTAGACTCTGACTCCTGGGTTATAACACACCCAACTGCCATAAATCTCAGATGCACACATCTAGGGACAGGCATTTCTTATGCCTGTGGAAATACTCAAAACACCCAATTCACAGGCAGCAAGCTTGTCACACCTAAACCATCTCCTACAATTCCAGCCGACTGTTAACTCTTTCCTCAAGCAACCCCCTGTATGGCCCTCTGGGGAAGCCTTCTCTCCTCCAAAGCTGTAAATAATTTTAAAATCTGCTTTTTCATCAGTCCTAGGGTCACTGCGTTATGTCTTATCATCATCAGAACCTAACTAACATTTAATAGCGACACATAGTCCCAGTCTCATATGTGTGCGTATACACACACACACACACACACACACACACACACACACACACACACATATATAGGTTTGGAGATATATATGTATATCCCCTGTGTGTTTATATACATATATGTATCTCCTTTAAAAATGTTCATTTTCTGTAAGATAAAGGCATTTGTCCCCTAAATGCTTTGGTGTTATGAAAAGGGTCAAAGATACCCCGTGGGTCCATTTAGGTCACTTTATGTTTGGGGGGAAAAGATAACAGGCTGAGAACACAGTGCCTTCCTCTTTTATCTGGAGCAATCTTTGCTGTTCTGACTCCTAAAATGTCTTGATGGAGCTGCCTGTCCTTGATTTAACCAGAGAGAATTTATCATTCTAAAGATACCCATATAACTTAAATAACACCAAATTCTCAATCCCCTTCTCAGCTATAGGAAGGCCCTAGAATCTGCTTAGTATGGGAGTAGTAATTCAACTCTTCTCTTAGGCTAAGGATCTACCTAGGTCTTTTGCACTTTGTGTCAGCATACATGAGGCAACATTAATGCTTACTTGACGTTTTTTAAAAACTTTGACTGTGATTCTCTGTAAAGGTTCATTCATCTAAGAAGAAAACAAATACAAAAACTACTCACTGATATAAAACCCTTCTTTTGGACTAGGAAATTCATCTTTAATAGACATATGTATTTATTTCCTTCCATTCTAAAACATAGTTCCACATATTGTACTGAAATTGGGATTTTATCCTTTATTCAATTTTGCATTCCTATGTAATCAAATATTTTGTAAACTTTTTTCTATGTAAATAAATATTCTTCAAAAACACAATTTCCATGGCAGCATAACATTCCAACATTTATTTAACCAATCCGCTATATAATTAGTTGATTATTCTTAGGTTTTCATGATTCTTCCTTTACATATAGTGATATAATAAAATTACATATAATTTATCCCTAAGACTTTTCTTTAAGACAGTATTTCTAGAGGTAAATATACTGTGATGGCTAAAGCTTTTAAAATGTATTGTTTTCCACTTATATCTTACCAATGTATACTTCCATCAGTAGATTATAATGAAAATATCCTAAAGCTCTATTTTTAACTCTAACATTTTTCTAATTTTAAAATAAATGCTTATGAAACAATAAAATCTTCCTTTAATATAATGATACATAATAGTGATACTAAATATTAGAAAGAGTTGATAAATAACTACTAAAAGATATGCTACCCATATGTCTGTAGGTGAGAAAATATGAGATAATTGTTTATGGATAAGACACAGGCTTTACATAGTCAGACAAACTTGAGAATATGTTCTAGCATCATTACTCAGATTTGTGTAAGCTTGAATGAGTTGCCTAACTTTTCTATACTTCAAGGTCTCATTTGTAAAACTGATTATCCTAATCAATGTCGTTAAATAATTGTCAAGTTTAAATGAGAAAAGTTAGTGGCTCAGAGTGAACCCTAAATATGTGGTAGCTCTAGTACATATTGCCACTGTGAATTATTCAAAAGCAATGCAAAAAGCAATCTATAAAATTTATCAACTTCTTTTGTGCAGAAAAAATCAACTACAATTGATTTTTAAATGTTTCACTTGGTTGCTATAGAGCGATGAAAATGTGTATTTCTAACTCTGTGAATCTTTTTTATTTTCTTTTTAAATCCAGCCTGGGTGGGGAAGGGGGGGTGGTGAAGGGCGGGCAGGGGTAGAGGTACAAAGGCTTTGAACATTATGAAATCTTGCTTTCTTTTTCCCTTTTTTGACTCTCAGTAACTATGTTCAAAATCATTTCTAAAGTCAGTGCATTTGGAACATATGAATAGACTTTGATTCAGTGAACAATCATTCAGTCTGAATAATTATCCTGTGAAGGAGAATTACATGTATTTTAGGCACCATTTGAAAATCAATGTTGTGTATAGATTTCAGGGGTGCTAATTTTTATCTCACTTGTCTCCGCTAATATCTATTCAATTGTTTCTCACAAGTATAACTTTATTACAAGCGTGACTTGCTAGAATTTCTACTGGGAGTGAAAATTCAAGAGATAGCAATTTTTACTATCTGCTAACATAAGTCATTATTATATAACTTGGTTATTTTGGATGTGGTTGAGATTTGTTTTTCATACTGTTGACAACAATGATCATTCCTGTATTAAATAAAAATGTAACTACTGCATGGTTATGCTGAGAACAGAACTATAAAAAATAATGCAAATCCCCTCATAAATTTATCAATGTGTTCTTGAGAAACACAGACAATAAAAATGAAAATACAAAACTAAAAAGATAATTTCAAATTTTGATAAAGACCATCAATGAAATAAACAGTTTAATGTGAGAGAAAACAATTCATGTGTGGATCAGAAGTACGTTCTCTATGGCAGTGACATTTTAGGTAAGACTTGAAAAGAGGAACAGCTAGCTCATGAAAGGTCATGGGCAAGTGCAAAGGTCATGAAGTAGGAATGAATTTGGTTTGATCTAGAGAGAGAAATAAGATTAGTGTGATGGAGTAATAGTGACCAAGGAGGTAAGAGTAAGATGTGAGATCTGGAATGTAACAAGGCTAAATTATGCAGGAATTTGGTGGCAAAGGTAAAAGTTTATATTTTATTATGATTTCAAAGGAAATCTCTTTGACAACTGGTGGTGGAACAACTGACAACCACATGCAAAAAAAAAAAAAAAATGAAACCAGACACAGATCTGACACCTTTCACAAAAAATTAATTCAAAATCAATCACAGACCTAAATATACAATGCAAATGTATAGGGGCGCCTGGGTGGCCAAGTTAGTTGTGTCCAACTCTTGATTTTGGTCAGGTCATGATCTCATGGTTCGTGAGTTCAAGCCCCACACTGTAAGTGCGGAGCCTGCCTGAGATCCTCTCTCTCTCCTCTCTCTCTCTCTCTCTCTCTCTTTCTGCCCTTCCCCTGCTTGTTCTCTCTCAAAAAAAAGAAAAAAAGAAAAAAAATGCAAACCTATAAAACTCTCAGAAAATAACATAAGAGAAAATCTAGGTGACCTTGAATATGATGATGCCTTTTTAGATATAACACCAAGGCATGACCCATGCACAAAATAATTTGTTAATATGGACTTAATTAAAATTAAAAACTTCTATTATGGAAAAATCAATGTCAAGAGAATTAGAAGATAAGCCACAGTTGGGAAGAAAATATTTGCAGAAGACACAGCTGAGAAAAGACTATTATCTAAAATATTCAGAGAACTCTTAAAACTAAGCAATAAGAAAACAGAATACCTGATTAAATAACAGGCCAATGTCCTTAGCAGGTACCTCAGAAAAGAAAACATACAGATGACAATAAGGGTATGAAAAGATGTTGCATATCATATGTCATCAGGAAAATGCAAACTGAAACACGATAAAACCATATACCATTAGAATGGCCAAAATATGGAACAATGACACCACCAAATGCTGATAAGAATATGGAGCAATAGGAATTCTACAATGGTAATGGAAAGGCAAATATGGGATAGCCAACTAAGAAGACTCTTTGGCAGTCTCTAACAAAAGTAAGCATACTTTTATGATATAATCCATCAATTGTATTCCTTGGTATTTCCCTAAAGTAGAGGGAAACTTATGTTCACATACAAACCTCTTCAAGGATGTTTATAGAAGCTTTATTCATAATTGCCAAAACGTGGAAAGAATCAGTGGTGAATGGTAAATATTCTGTGGTACACTCAGACAATAGGATAATACTCAGTTCTAAAAGAAAATGAGTTATAGAGCCATGAAAATACATGGAGAAAATGGAAAGGCCTAAACAAAAGAATATAATCTGTAAAGGTACATGATGTATCATTCCAACTACTTAGCATTCTGGAAAAGGCAAAACTATGGAAACAATAAAAATATCAGTGGTTCCCAGGGGTTTGGATTTAGGGGGTGGGTAGGCAGAGCACAGAAGATTTTAGGACACTGAAAATAATTCTGTATGAATTATAATAATGGATGCATATCATTATATATTTGTCCAAACCCACAGAATGTAAAACACCAAGAGTAAATTCTAAGGTAAACTATGGACTTTTGGGTACTTACAATGTGACAATGTAAGTTCATTTTTGGAAAAAAAAATTATATATATATAATTCTGGTGAGTGATGTTGACAATGGGGGAGACTATGCACATGTAAGATCGGGGTGTGTGGGAAAATCTGCACCTTCCTCCTAATTTTACTGTAAAGCTAAAAGTGTTTTAAAATTAAAAAAAAAAATTAATGACACAGGAATTAATGACATAGTAAAAATAATTGAAGTAGAATCTATTAAAGGTCAGATGGGTCTTACCAAACCATTACCAAAACTTTCCTCATATCCTTTAAAGACAGAAACAAAGGAAGGACTCAGACCTATAGTTGTGAGCTTTATGTCCAAAGATCTTTTCATATGTTGCATTAGCTCTGGTTGTATTTTCATCTTGCCAGGAAAGAAACCAAATAGAGAAAGATATTAATTTTTTTCAAGATCTCAGGGCCATCAACAAAATCATTCTCTCTTGCTCACTGGTAGTACCTAAACCAAATACCGTCCTGACAACAGTTATGCCTGAAGCCATGTGCTTCACTAGTGAAATTTTGCTTAGCCTTTTATGGTGTGCCTCTAGAATAAGATAATCAATACTATTTTGCCTTTACTTGGGGAGGACAGCAATACACTTGGACAGGCATGACTAAGGGGTTCACCAAAATACCCTCTTATTTTACCTGGATCTCTTATTAAAAGTCAAAACATCTAAATTTGATTGTGATTAAATTCTCATATGATATGTAGATGGCCTTTTAGTTTGTTCAGAAAACAAAGTATCTGAAAAAGCATTCCATTTACTTGCTGTAAGCCTTGGTAGAAAAGGGAGATAAAACTTCTGAAGACAAATTACAATTTAGCCAAAATATACTCATTATGTAGTGTGTGATACATCTAAGGAGGGGAAAACATTCTCTAAATAGAATAAAAATTACCCAAACTTATCATATCCCCACAAAATATTAATTAATAAGATTCCTGGGGGTGCTTGGATGGCTCAGTCGGTTAAGTGCCCAACTTCAGCTCAGGTCAAGATCACACAGTTCATGGGGTCTAGCCCCACGTCAGGCTCTGTGCTAATGGCTAGGTCAGAGCCTGGAGCCTACTTCAGATTCTGTGTCTCCCTCTCTCTGTGACCCTCCCCTGCTCATGCTCTCTCTCTCTCAGAAATGAATAAAAACATTAAAAATTTAAAAAAATATAAGATTTCTGGGTTTAACTGAACATTGTAAACAATGAGTGCCAAAGTTTTCCAAGATGGCAACATTTATTTAAAATAAATTTTTAATGTTTTTATTTATTTCTGAGAGAGAGAGAGAGAAGAGAGAGAGAGACAAAGCATGAGCAGGGAGGGGTCAGAGAGAGAGGGAGACACAGAATCTGAAGCAGGCTCCAGGCTCTGAACTAGCTGTCAACACAGAGCCCTATGCGAAGGTCGAACCCATGAACCGAGAAATCACGACCTGGGCTGAAGTCAGGTGCTTAACCAACTGAGCCACCCAGATGCCCCAAAGATGGCAACATTTATGAATTGACTAGTCTTCAGTAAGACAGTCTCTCCTCTGATTAGCAAAACATGATCAGGACTTCTATAACCCAAAGAAAACTCTTAAGTAGCCTCCTTCCCTAGCCATTCTAAACAACAGAAAGCTGCTTTGTCTATTTGTTTTAGAAATCTGGGAAAGCCCTTGCAGTTTAAGATCAATTTTAATTAAACCATCAAGTACCCATCATTTACCTTAGCCTCACCATTGACCTGGTTGCAAAAGGCTTGTCTTTGGCCACTAATTGCCACTGTAAAACTTGTTGATACTTCTGCTAAATTGGTTCTAAGCTCCCTGCTTGATCTCATGGGTCTTCATTCAGTATAGACATTACTACTGACTGAGAGTCCGTAACACGTTTTTAGCAAACCAACTAACCTTTTGGGAGATTCCTCTTTCCTTCTGTCATTACTATTCACCACAACACCCTGACCTGGCACTACCTCACCTCTAACTCAGAAGATAGGGGTCTGACCTCAGGAAACTTTCTGCACCAAATCCAGTTTTCTTTTTCCCCCACAGACTCTCATTGAGAACCCCGATCGAGTATTATTATTTATTGATGGATTCTACCTCAAAACTAAAATTGGAGGTTATCAAGCAGAATATGCTCATTTAAGCTCTCATTTAGAATATATTCCTCCACCTGAGGTAAAGTCAGCCTAAATGGATGAATGTATAGCACTTATGGGAGATAGTTAACTATCTAAATAAACACCAGAGAGTAAACATAAATCCAGTGTTATAAACTGAGATGTATCCGACCTCCCCAAATTCATGTTTTGAAACTTGAACTCTCAATGTGACTATATTTGAAGATAGCTTCCAACTCAGAACAACCAGAAAAAGTTGTAAAACTAATAAAAATACCTCATAAAACTAATTACATGAGATGCATCATTTCTAGTTTGCCCATATTTGGCTACACCATGCCAACAACATCTAATCAGAATATATCTGAAGCCATTTCCTTTTTTTGATTTTTCACTATAAAATTATTCCACTTTGCTGCCTGCCTTCAAGTCTCTGCCAAATGCAAGTGACACTGGTTACACTGACTACCTTACTATATCAAACTCTAAATAGTTTTTTTTTCTCAATTCAGCTGTCTTTATTTATTTCCATAAAACATATACATGCAACTATTTTTGACATGGTCTCATTTATACTGAAAGCCATGTGTGAGTTTTAAAAACAGTTTAGAAGTATACTTTCTGTATGAATACAAGAAAAATATAACCAGATTTTGTAAATATTGATGTTTTAATATTTGTTTTTCCATTGTTACCAAAATTCGTGTTTGGCTTGCTTCAGGTCATTGGTTGGTTTTGTGTTGCCTCATTTTTTTAATGTGTATTAAGATTTTTATTGCCTGAATAAAGGAAGCTTCTGGTCATAAGAAACATTAATACTACAAATTTGAAAGCACATTTAAGAATAAAAGTAAAATAAATACCATTCAAAATATCAGTAGCATAGGTAACTGCCATTTACTTCTGTGTATTTTTACAGACATTTCTTCCAATGCAAAATGTCATCATACTATTTACATTATTGTTATCTTTTTAAAATTCCTGAAATCATACTAGTAGCATGATTCCTTTTGTTAATTTCTGTTAAATGTGGAATTTGGGGGCATCTCGGTGACTCAGTCAGTAGGGAGGTGTGGAGCAGGCGCTGTGCCTCCTGACAGTATGAAGCCTGCTTGGGATTCTCTGCCCCTCCCCTGCTCATGTGCAAGAAGTGCTCTATCTTTCTATCTCTCCAAATAAATGAAGCAAAACAAAACAAAAACAGTGTAAGGAAAAATATGTAATTCTAGAGGAAATTTGGATAGAGGGAAAAAAATATATATATATATATATTTTATTTATTTATTTATTTACTTACTTACTTACTTATTGTTTGTTTACTTTGAGAGACAGTAAATGAGACCAGGGGAGGGGCAGAGAGACAGGAGAGAGAATCCCAAGCAGGCTCCATGCTGTCAGCATAAGTCCACCCAGGGGTCAATCCCACAAACCGAGATCATGACCTGAGCTGAAATCAATAGTCTAACACTTAACTGACAGAGCCACCCAGGCACCACAGGAAATATATGTACAGTGGATTTTTATTAAAGGTGATACAGGGTGGGTGAGTGGCTCAAGTGGTTACGTGCCCAACTTCGGCTCAGATCATGATCTCATGGTTCCTAGGAAGTCAGGTCATGATCTCAGGGTTCATGGGTTTGAGCCCTGTGTTGGGCTCTGTGCTGACAGTTCAGAGTCTGGAGCCTGCTTCAGATTTTGTGTCTCCCCCTCTCTTTGTACCTCCCCTACTTATGCCTTGTCTCTCTCTCTCTCTCAAAAATAAACATTAAAAAATTAAAAATAAATAAATAAAGTGTGGTATAATCCGCCCTACTGTCACCTTGGGATATATTCATTAATGAGTAGTCTTAATTTTTTAAAGAATATTGTGGATTTTGGCTTGGGTTTTTGTATATTCATCATGCCTAGACGAGTCTCAATTTTCTACTGTTTTAAAAATTTTCCTCCTGTAGGATTTTATCAACACAACAGAGTTAAAACACTGACTTGCAGCTAATCTTGTCATTATTTCTGAGTTTACTAATGTTTTTCTCTGTGATAAAGGCCAACCAAATTTGCAAATTGTTGGTTACAGAAGTTAGGCTGCTCCCACAGAAACTAGATCCTCCTTGATGATTACATTTCAAAGGGCAGACTCCCAGACTACTGAGCAAGACAAGAGTTTTAAAATTGACAAGGGCCTGGGAGAAGATTTGTATCTCAAAGTGACAAAGAATTTATAGTCAAAACTTTTCTAAAGTAACCGCTCTAAGGAAAAGGAAGATCAGGGGCCTGAGGGGAACTTTAAGACTATCTCGATCAGATACAGTGGAGCATTCTATATTCAGACTTTGCTACCACATTTTAAGTTCAAATTGATAAATTCAGACATTATATATGATGATTTACACAAATCGAATGCTTCCCTGAAATGCATTTTTATAAAAGTGTCTTTAACTTCTATGCTTTCATATCTTTCATTACTGCTCACTTCATGATTCCTGAACCTTCACACTGTTTCCCAGAAACTAGGTATGAGGTAGTTTTCTCACATACTGGAAGAAGGCAAGAGTTTCCTGTGAAACCTAAAATGGGGCATAATCCACAAGACTTTCACTTGACTTTTTTGGTAACGGTCTTATAGCCCAAATTATGCTTAAATATATAAAATTGGTTTGATTTTCCTGAGTATAACACAGCTGCATGAATAATTGTAATTTTGAAATCTACTCTCTGAATAGAAGGAATTCATTACCAATTTTTACGTTAGAAACAAGTAATTCAATGATGTGTAGCTATTAAGTTTATAGCATATTTCTAAAGCACTGATAACCAACAAGCCAAAAATGATAGATGACCATAAGACAAATAACATAAATATTATACTGATGCACCCCATAACCCCTAGACTTTTTCAACTTGACAAGTATATTTTGCTGATCAAGAAAAATTGAGTTTATCTCCTGCCGTAAGGAAGAATATCAACTTGATAGTGTTATAATGGCTCAGAAGAGAAACATTAGCAGTATACATTACAGGGTTTTACATTCTGTATGATGGTGGCTTTAGCTAGGTATTTTAATGTGGGGATGTGGTCATGATTGAACAAAGTTTCGGACTAATGGACACAGTGATGTGACTCTTGTTAAAGTAAATTGTTCTTGCTAAGTCAATGGTTTGCCCACTTAAGTGATCTGCTGTTCTGAGAAGTATGCTATTTGTCCACACAATCAACCTTTTGCCCTGAGAATGTTGCTATTTGAACAGTCAGATAAATTGATTTTTAGGAAGTTCCCAAAGTGAGCAATGAAGTTATTTACTGGTTTATAGTCTAATCCTCCTGGACAAGAATTTCTTAGAAAAAATACTAGAGTCATGTTCCAGAGGCAGCTTAAATTCCAGCATAATCAAAATTATACAGAGAATTTTCCTTGGTGAATTAATATTATTAAAGATTTCTACACACACTGAAGTGTTAGCTAAACCATTTATAGTAATTAGTTAATTCTAGAAGTCTCAGTACTCCCTATTTGTCTTAGTGCTTCCCAACTATTATGCCATATTAATAACAAAACAGAATCTGTAAATAAAAATAAGGTTTTCCTTTTTTTATGCAAGTATCCTTCCTCTTTCTCTTTGTCTCTCTCCCTGTCTCTTCCTTTTGATATTAAGAATATCTATAAGGGGCATCTGGGTGGCTGAGTCGGTTGGGCGGTCGACTTCTGCTCAGGTTATGATCTCGTGGTTCATGGGTTCCAGCCCCATGTCAGGCTCTGTGCTCACAGCCAGCTCAGAGCCTGGAGCCTGTTTCAGATTCTGTGTCTCCCTCTCTCTCTGACCCTCCCCTTCTCACGCTGTCTTTCTCTCTTTCAGATATAAATAAAACGTGAATTTTTTAAAAAAAATGGAATAGCTACAAAATATACCATATTCACACACATATATTTAACTGCTAAATCTGAAAAATACAAGATAATATAACCTTAAATCCCTTGAAACAGTTGTGAAACTTTTTTTTTCTTTAAAACAGATGTTATTTTCCCCTGAATACAGAGTTCAGATGTTTATGAGATTCATCAGTTCACATTTGCAAGTAAATGGTGGACATGCATATAAATGAGATAATTTCACTAAAATTGCTCAAAGTCATAAGCAAATGCAAATATGTGCATACAACACAAAATCAATATTGAATAGTGCCTTTAATTTCTCAAGGATATTGAAAATATGTTTTTTTTATTGTCATATTTTTAAAAAATTATCTAAAGGTCCTTAAATTTTTACTTTTGCAGAAACAAAATTTGTTTTGGAAACAGCTCTTTTCTTTCTTTATATATCTATGGCATATTCAATGCTTCCAAGGATAATAGATTCAAAAGTCATAAGTGCTCTACATATACATCATTCAGATGATGTCTCTTTACGGTTTTAAAACTTTTAGGGGTGCCTGGCTGGCTTAGTCAGTTGAGCGCCTGACTTCATCTCAGGTCATGAGCTCACTGTTCATGAGTCTGAGCCCCAAGTTGGTCTCTATGTTGACAGTTCAGAGCCTGGAACCTGCTTCAAATTCTGTGTCTCACTTTCTCTCTGCCCCTCTCCTGCTCACACTCTGTATCTTTCTCTCTTTCAAAAATAAAAATAAACATAAAAAAATTAAACTTTTAGCCAAAGAGTGAAAAACAAAGAAAATAATATGGGTCTTCTGCTTTTAAAAATTTAACCTTTAGATATTTCTTCCCATAGAAATCTTAAAAATTAAAAAGTAGAGCTTGTTTGATTATATTCTGATTTATTTGGGGAGAAAGCATGATTTGAGTGTTCCATAAAAAGTGCTTTGATATAAAGTGAAAACACTTTTAAAGCTACTTATTGATAATAAACCAACTATTCTGAACAAGGCAAAATATCTGATGCTTACTGGATGGTATATATGGCCAAACTTTAAAGAAAGTAAAAGAAAAATAAAATACACTGGCCCCCATTTGCACTACTCATTTGGATTTGTGGTATCAGCATTAAAGAAAGCCATTCATATTTCCTCCTATATTTTTGTTTCATTATTTGATAATTTGTAAAGTTCATTTCCTCTCCACATCACATACATATTGTTCTTCAACGTCTTATCCTATAACTTTTTTTTTCTATTCTCAGTCCTTTCCTAGACAGTCATGTATATTCTCAAGTAATATACATCAAGTAGATAATTCCATTTGCCACTCCAGATCCACTCTTTACCTGGCTTCTCTTTTCTCTGTGCACTAAGAAGCTATATTTTATAGTCAGTTGTCAGAGGCCGGCTCCGGCAGGTCCTGGGGTCCCTGAAGGATGGACGGTGTCGGCGAGAGAGAGAGTGAGAGAGCCCCGAGATTCTTTCTGATCACCAGGCAGGCATCTCTGCTATGACTGGGGCTCAACTTTATTTTATCATTAAGTGTTTGGGGGACGGCACAGAAGTGGCATTTGCCTCAGACAATGGTTTCTGATAACAGACTTCTTTGATATGTAAGAATTTCCTGGAACATAGATTTGTAGAAGATTCATGCATAACTTTTACAAAAGTGATTGAGGTAGGGGATTTAGATGCCTATCCTATGGGGAAGAAGGCATCTTTAACGTATCAGACAAGGTTTATAACATAAAAAGGGTGAAGTTACTTCTCTGTGGTCAGGGGTCAATAGCTTGTTTTTTAAGGTGGAAGTATCAAGAAAAATAGGTCTTTCACCTTTGCTCTCATAATCACAAAAGAAGTTCCTCAATAGGTTCTATACAAGGCCAGAAAATGCTCCAAGCAGAAACAAATGGGTGGGGGTGGATATTTGCCCTTAACTCTAAATTAGGCTCTTTGTCTCAGGGCCAGACTCCATTGTTTTTGATATGCAAGGTCCATAGGAAGAGGCTTTTTACAATCATCCACAGAGCTTTCATCTAAAATCTCTTTTGTAAAGGCAGGAATATGCTTTTCCCTATGAGGTATCTGTGTTTGGAATATTGGTCTGATATGGAATATTGTGAGGCCTGGTCAATACCAGTAGCCTCATTTCCAACATGAGCCAGTAGTAGCAGAAAAAGGTACCAGTTTTCATTTCTCATGGCAGGAGCTGTACAAACACTGCCATTTCCTTGCTGTGATTGCCATCCAGAGAGGCCAGTGCGGCTCCCGGCAGTCAGTATTTTGCAGCCTTCTTGTCATCAGATACACAGATGGATTCACCCCATTGGAAGCATAGACGGTATAGAAAAGCAGGGAAGAAGTGATATCAAGTTTTTATTTTTTGGGCTCTTGAAATGTTAGGTTAATTGGGAATGATTGATCTTTTCACACATTCCTCTGTAGAGTTACTCTCTCCAACTTACTTAAATTAGTCTCCTCTACCTTTCAATCTTTTGATCCCCTGGTGTCTCAGACTTGGCATTATTGACATTTGGGAATACATAATTCTTTGCTCTGGGAAGAGGCTGCTCTGTGCATTGTAGCATGTTCTGGAGCATACCTGGCCATCTACACACTACATACCAAGAGCAACCTTCCAGTTCTATGATCAGAAGTATCTCCAGATGCTACATCTCCCTTGGTGGCAAAATCTCCCCCTTTAGAGAACCACTGTTTATGCCTAGTTCTCTGTGTTATGGTTCTTGAAAGAAACCAAACCAATAGGGGATATATAGAGTATAGATAGGAAGATAGATAGATGATAGATAGATAGAAATAAACAGCTATATATAGAGAGAGACAGAGACTATATATGCAAGTAGCTATATATCTATATAGAATAGATATGTGTCTATATATATAAACAGATATGTGTGTGTATACACACACACAAACACACACACACAAATATGTTATTTATTTATTTATTTTAAGAATTGGCTCACACAATTTGGAGGCCAAGGAGTCCTAACATCTGCCATTTGCAAGCTGGAGAGATAGAGAAGCCAGTGGTATATCTCAGTCCAAGTACAAAGACCTAAGAACCAGGGGATTTGATGATACAAGTCCAAGTCTAAGTCCAAAGGATCAAGAACCAGAAGAACTGATGTCTGACATCAGAGAAGATGGATGTCTATGCTCAAGCAGAGAGCAAATCTGCCCTTCCTCTACATTTTTGTTCTATTCAGTCCCTTAGTAGATTGGTGAGTATAATTTTTTACACAAATGCTAATCTCCTTCACAAATACCATTGCAGACACACTCAGAAACAATGTGTTACCAACTATCATGACATCCTTTAGCCTAGCCAAATTGACATAAAATTAACCATCACAGACTGGTAATGGTTCTCTGGCATTAACACTGGTGTTCCAAAATGTATTTGGTTTCCTTATGCCACCCTCACAGCTATGTAGCTTATCTCTTTATTACACATTCTTCACACTTTCCACTTGAGTGTGTGTTTCTAATATTCTTGACATCATATGTAGAAGAGGGAGTCTGAATGCTCAGGGAGATGAAATGTTTGGAATAAATCTATTATTAGCAAATAGCTCAACCACCCTTTTACCATAATGAGGGGCCCCCTATACATTAAACATTAGTCATAGGAATACTGGTATACTTCAAAAGCTCTGCACGGGCTATCCTTCTATAGTAGAGAGGATAATGGCGATATTACAATGGAATTATTTCCTAATTTCAGTGGTAAGAATGGGATTTTTAAGTTGTAATGGAAATTTGTCAGAAATGAGATAGACATCTCTAACCTCTTTATTATCTCTTCAGTTGTTGACACAACCATTCATTCAATCATGTGAACTAACATCACAACTGACAGCTACCTTCCTTACTACCACTTTCAATTTACATTTTTGAGATGGTTCTATCTCTTCATCCATAATATCATTGCCCTACATGACAGCTTTCATCTTGTCAATTAACTAAACTATGTTTCCCAAAATTCTCTTCACTGAATTCCCATAAGAGAAATTTCTGTGAGATTTGGGAAGCAGAAATGGAAAACATCTACTTTTATGCTCCGAAGACCAGTGTTATGCCAAGTGTTTGAGACTTACACAGTATTTATTACTGACCTTCTAGCTCTTCTTGTTAGCGTGGGGCAGCAGCTGGTCTGCAGCTTCACCAGAATGGCCACGTCTTTTCCATTAACTTCTCTAATCCTGAACCAAGCATGTGTAAAGCTACAAAATGAAGGGCAACAGCTTATCTCTCCCAGTGGACACGAGTTTGAGCACTGCATCTGGTTATTCACTTTGCCTGGAAGGAGAGATGGCCAGAGGTGTGGAACTAATGGTTTGGCAGGGAATTGGCAGAAACTTGGTAACAAGGAGGTCTGGCAAAGAGGTAAGTACATAGGCCATTCAGAAGGGACAGAGAATATAAAGATATTTGTGTTCCATGTAAATGCTCAAGAAGGATTAACAATTAAACAAGATAAATCACCCTGTGGATGACAGTCAGATTTTCTCTAGCTATCCTTTTTCTTGCCTAATAGACTCACATATAAAATGGGCAGTGAGGCAGGGATGAATATTACATAAGGACTAAGAAAAATGACTTCTAATCACCAAGAGCTACCCAGCTACAACCACTGGTCTGTGCTCAATCTTCCAATATCAGAAAACAATACTGAGTTTCCATACTTTACTGTTCCTTAGTAGAATCAACCAACTTCCCAGTGGCAAGTTGATAACAGTGGTTTTATTATGGAAGGTTCAAAACATTGTTCTCACTCAAATAGGAACTTACTTTTGTTATAAATTTGCGTTCTCTTACTTAACCCTTCTTTTGAAACAAAAATCTATGGACTTACAAAGCACCATATTCACTGTCTTAGTGTTATACACAGTATAACTTCTGACCAAGGAAATAATCTCCCAGCAAGTGAAGCATGCTGATGGGGTTGATAACTATGGGATTTACTGGTCTTATTATGTTCCCATTACCATAAGGTAGTTGTCCTGATAAATTAATGGAAAACTTTTCTCATACATACCAGCTATGTTATATATGTTATATAACATATGTTATATATGTTATATCTATATCTATCTATATATATATATAAATTAAAGTGCATCTTTTCACCAATGTTTTTATGGATCTTTTCATCTCAAGTCTGTTCTATAGATTTTAGTCTCCCAAGTGATTCCATCAGGAGATACAGCAAGAGTTCCATTAAACTTGAAGACAAGACACATTCTGGATATGTCTACTTTCCAATAGGCAAAGTGTTGACTACTGTACTAGACATAGTGACTGATTCTAACTGAAAAGAAGCTGGGTTGCTACTACACATTGAAGATGAGAAAGAAGTCTGGAATTCATGTGATCCATAGGGTGTCTCCAAACAATATCAAGTCCTGTGGTTAGAGAAAATGGAAACTACAATTCACTACCAGGAGTACAGATAATGGCCCAGACTCTTTAGGAAGGAAGTTTTGGGCCAGCCCACCAAGCAACTATTTATGACCACTGAGTTACTCGCTGAAGGCAAAGGAATATATAGAGTGGTAAAAAAAGAACGTCATAATATCATCTATGACCATTTGCCCAGTTGCAGAAATGAAGAATGTAACTGTTTGTTTGTTTTCTGACAGAGACAGATAGTGTGAGCAGGGGAGGCTCAGAGAGAGAGGGAGATACAGAATCTGAAACAGGCTCCAGGCTCTGAGCTAGCCGTCAGAACAGAGCCCGATATGGGGCTAGAACCCATGAACCATGAGATCATGACCTGAGCCAAAGTTGGACACTTAACGAACTGAGCCACCCAGGTGCACCATGAGGAATATTTCATATTTGCTGGGAGCCACACTGGCCTCGCTGGATGACAGTCACAGCGAGGAAATGTCAGCATTTGCACAGCTCCTGCCATGAGAAATGAAAACTGGTATCTCCTTCTGCTACTACTGGCTCAGGTTGGAAATGAGGCTGCAGGTATTGACCAGGCCTCACAATATTCCAGATCAGACTGATATTCCCCACACAGATTGCTCATAAGGAAAGGCATGTCCCTGCCTTTTCCGAAGAGATTTCAGATGAAAACATTGTGGATGATTGTTAAAAGGCTCTTCCTAAGGGCCTTGCAGATCCAAGACTTACATAGTAAAGGGAGCTTGAGTCTAGCCCTGAGACAAAGAGCCTAATTTAGAGTTAAGAGCAGATATCCACCCCCACCCAATTGTTTCTGCTTGGAGCACTGGCCGCCCCCACCCCAATGCATTTGTTATCAAGTATTTGGAGTGACTTATTCTGGCCTCGAATATGCTTATTGTTCCCGTGGAGGAGCCTATTAAGGAACTTCTTCTTTTGTGATTATGGGAGCAGAGGTGTCTCCTGAAAGACTTGTTTGACCCCTGCTCACAAAGAAGTAACCTCACCCTTTTATGTTAAAAACATTGTCTGATATGTTAAAGATACCTTCTTCCCCATAAGATAAGCATCTAAATCACCTATCTCACTATTGATAAAGGTTATGCAGAAGTCTTCTACAAATCTGTGTTATGGGAAATTCTTACATATCAAAGAAGTTTGTTATCAGAATTCATTGTCTAAGGCAAATGCCACTTCTGTGCCGTTCCCCAAGCACTTATAAAGTTGAGCTCCAATCAGAGCGGAGAAGCCTATCTGGTGACCAGAAAGACTCTCGGGCCTCTCTCATCCCTCCCTCGCCGACACCGTCCATCCTTCAGGGACCCCTGGACCCCGGCACGAGCCGGCGACTACAACACATATTCTGATCAGAAAAAAAAAAAAAAAAAAAATATATATATATATATATATATATTTCTCTCCTTCTACCAATTCATTTAAAACTGTCAATTTTAGGTAATTTTATATCTAGTATTTAAGAGAGTAATTTTATATCTAATATTTAACGGAGTATTAGAAGAGAGAGTATAATTCAGCAGAGGTATAGACATCTGGTTATCATCCAGAGAGAAGAAGAAAATTTGTATTCTTGAGGAGTAGATTACTGCATTTTTAAAAATATTTTTTAAAAAAATTTAAATATTTTATATTTATTTTTTAGAGAAAGAGACAGACAGAGCATGAGCAGGGGAGGGGCAGAGAGAGTGGGAGACACAGAATCCTAAGCAGGCTCCAGACTCTGGCTATCAGTGCAGAGCCTGATGCAGGGCTTGAACCCATGAACCGTGAGATCATGACCTGAGCTCAAGTCGGATGCTTAACCAACTGAGCCACCTAGGAGCCCCACCGCATTTTCTGTTTATATGTAGACAAGTTGTGCCATGTTAAATAGAAGTATAATTTTTCTGTTTCCTTATATGAACATTAAATTATGGTTAAAAGTGTTGAGTATTGGTGCCAAGTTGACAACTATCGATGTTATTGGCTTTGAATGTTGTTGAGTTAGCTAAGCTAAAACGGCATTTACCTGAATGCCCTTCCTCACATTGCCCTATGTTAGAATTGGCCCATTAGAATTTTGTATGAGATTTGGAATGTGGGAGAAAAGTAGCAGCTTTTTTACATTGTGAAGATTGGTGAAGGTCAGATCCTACTGCATCTCCTTTGTCATGTCACTTATCTGCTGGCTAAACGTTTGGTAACAGCCATGTTCACAGATCCAAAGCTCCCACCAGATTTGGTTTCTCCAAAATTGTGGGCCAAGCACATGGGCAACTCATTAGGAAGGGTACCAGTTTAGCTTATGAGTCACTTGTACCACTGGAGTTGATGATAGTGAGAGACAGATGCGTATTCCAACCTGTTCTTTTGTTTCCAGATTGTCATTGTGAGGTCCAGTGTGTCCTTCCTCTTTCACTTTTTATGTCCATATTCTTTTTTCAGCTTCTGGCTCTGCTTGGTTCAAGCTCAACAACAGATACAGAAGGAACATTCTTACATAGGCTACTTAATCAAACCCATAGTTATATAAGGGATAGTATGTGCAATGCATTTCTTATTCTCTATTGCACTAAGTGGTTCCAATTCTCTGATCAAATGCCAGTATCTTCAATTTCAAACTCTCACCAGTTTTCTATAGCATCTCAGCTCTGAATTCTATTTGCAGTGGGTGGAAAAGGCTAGGAAACAAGCAGATTGATTCTGCCCTAGTTTTTATGGGAAAAAAATATTTACCAGGATCAGTCTATATCATTCTATAGTCATGGGTATTAAGACATTGTTATTAGAGTGATTTTAAATATCCCTCTAGCTGTAGCATCCTAGGTTTTACTATTTAACCATTCTATCTCCCTTGTTTAGGCAGTCCTTAAAATATGACCTTCAAATATGATTTGGCATACCAATGACTATATTTCAAATAAGAATAATCATAATCTCAGGAATTTTTGTAATGCTTTTAGTTAATTTGTTGAAATTTATTTTCAGTGGAAATATTTTGAACTCCTTAATTTTGTTATCGCAAAGCTTACTTCAATATCATTTGCCATTAAAAATGTGTTTGATCAGAATATAGCTACAGGTTATTTAAAATCTGGGCTTGTACTAAATGCTTATAATTTTCGTACTATTCGGTATTAACTTCCCCAACACAAAATCTCTCGAACTTAGCATAAAAAAAATCATGTGGGGACCATAAGAAACATAAATTCCTGAGAATTTGATTCAGCGGATCTACTAGGGGTCCAGTATTCTGTATTACAGCAAACACCCAGGTGACACCAACACACAGATTCCACGGAGACTGTTAAATCAAATGAGTCAGGCTGAGTAAAACATGTTACATTTTTATTCAATATTTTCTACTGCAATATGCAAAAGTTCTATAAACACCACACGTGAAAACTGAAAATAAAGGAGTCTATTGATTGCTTTTCCAAAATTTGTTCTCAATCCAATGCACATTTTCATTGATGAATAGAAATCAGAGGTAGTGAGAATACAATCGGAAGTAATGACTTTTCAGGATGAAGGGGAAAAAATAATAAAGGCTGAAAAATGTCCTTCCCTTAATACCGATAACAATGCCTTACATTTTCACAATGCTTTATAGTTTTCTAATCACTTTCAAATATTATTTCATTTGATTCCCACAATTGAATAAAGTTAGGAATGAGATTTGGATTGCTCTTTCCATGCCACATAGGTGAAAAAGTGAAATAACAATAAAAATGTATTTCATGTTACCTTTTGGTTAGGGACTGAGCTCATAAAATGCTGCAGAGGACCTCTAAGGACATATGTACAGAGACAGAGATGTAAATTTTCTTTCTTTATTTCTTAGTAGGTAGAAAACTTTGAAAGTCAGAAGAAGTCAGAATGTAACCTCTTCTAGAGAAAGGTACTGAAAACAGTAAAATAATCCACCCATTTATGAAGAGCTAAGCAAAATTTATGTTTTAACTCAAAGATACTAACTAGAAGAGAAATTCATTTTGATATCAGTTTTTATAATTCATAATTATCTTACTAAGAAATATTAAAATTGATAAAAATATTTTATTTTTTAAAATGCTTTATTTATTTCTGAGAGAGAAAGAGACAGCATGAGCAGGGGAGGGGCAGAGAGAAGGAGACACAGAATCTGAGGCAGGCTCCAGGCTCTGAGCTGTCAGCACAGGGCCTGACGTGGAGCTCGAACCCATGAACCATGAGATTATGACTTGAGCTGAAGTCGGACGCTTAACTGACTGAGCCACCCAGGCGCCCCAAAAATATATTATTTTTTAAAGAGTTGGTGACTTAGAAACAGTGCTAATTATGATTTTTCTACATATTTTGAAACTACATAAGGTGACTTTGTGCCTCTGCCTATTTATTTTATTGTCAATGCTAATGACTTGTTCTAAAGTGTAATGGAAAATAATTTGCATAAATTTAAATGATAAAGATTAAACTATACATAATAGAAGTAATAACTTAGAGATGACAGCACTTATATTCTATAGGTTATCAAACACAGAAGACAATTTTTCAATGTAATCATTTGATTTTGAATAAATTCCGGATTTCATAGGCTCAAAATAGTTCTAAAGGTGGAAGACATTTTAATACAAAATGACTCCCTACAATAGTATGGACATAATGTCTTATGTCTAAGACATAAATTTGAAATATAAAATTAATTGAAGAATATTAGAATCCAATTATTTTACAGAATCTTAATAGGTACAAGTTTTTAAAATTCTATTTGCATTAATATTTGAGCTCTTATAACAAATAAAAATCCTGGTACAATACTATGGCATTGGATATACTGATAAATGTGCTTTTATTATTATTAATTAGTCTTAAAATTCATAGAACAACCCCTAAAATTTAATATCCAGGGCTAAAAATTTGAACTGTCACGAAAATAGTTCTATTGATTTTCTTACACAATTTAAAACTACAGAGATAAAAAAAATAAGGCTCTGTAAAATCTTTGAAACCATAAATGTCATATGTGATGCAATTAAAGATAGCATACATTTCTGGATGATATTTACTATGCCCTCAGAGAATATGTGAATGGGTTAAATATGCCTACTTTGAGTAAAGTATGGCTTTGTTAAACACACAATCTTAAGACTCCAATTGCTGATATAATAAAAGAACAATTCTTCTTGGACCCCTCGACCTCTCAGTCAGTTCACTTGGCTTAGTTCATTTAACTAATAAGTTAACAAGCTCAGACTTGAATTGTAGAGCTGTGAACTCCAGTTCAGTGCCTTCCAGTACACTCCTACAGTTAACAGAGAGCTGTTTCTTCCATATTCAGAATGGTACAAGCTGTTACTCAGTTTCAGAACCATAAATCAGGATCTGTTTTCCAATACCACCCTCCCTATTTCTCTTGTTATGTTGCTATTCCTACTTGCAATAATGTTATTGTAATGGTTTTTATCAGACAATACATCAATAAATTGTTAATGAATTATTTTTGCCTACTAAATTCTGTTCCTTTGTGGTAAGTTAGGTTTCCTCCACTTTTGTACTCTTAGATTCTAGTGTCCTTTCTGGAACACAATTGGAGACAGATAAATACTTGTGGATTAGTGAGTGAATAGAAGTACAATATATTTGGGATCACACATTTGGCAATCCACATTATTTAATTATCAGGAAACTTGGATTGTCTACTTACTAAAGACACTTGCTCAACTCCACCTCTGTGGCTTAATCACATGATCTAAACACCAGAATGCCTTTCTTCTACTTCCTATACCTGTTATTGGTTGTCAAGATCAAATCAGTAAAATCAATCTCAAATTATTTTTCTCTTATGAAGCGTCTTCTGAATTTTTCTATACCTTGCTGTAACTTCTCTTCTATGAATACCTAAAGTGATGCTGGGTATTTATCACTAGAAGAACTTATTCATAGCCTCATTAAAAATTAATGAATACACTATACACCTGTGAGCTGTCCCCACATGCATGCTCTCTCTCTCTCTCACACACACACACACAGGCATGTGCACGCACGTGTGCGCACACACACACACTATGGTTTTTTAAATGTACTTATTAGCAATTGCCTTATTAATTTTCACATACTTTTCACAGCTAGAATTTTACCTGGGCTTGCATTATCAGGTACTTACTAAATAATTATAATAATATTATATTTAAAAATTATATAAGGTGTTTTGTATGATACTACACATTTTAAAATGTTTGTTTTGTGGCACCTGGGTGTCTCAGTTGGTTGAGCATCTGACTTTGACTCAGGTCTGATCTCATGATCTATGAGTTCAAGCCCCGTGATGGGCTCTGTGCTGACAGTTCAGAGTCTGGAGCCTGCTTCAGATTCTGTGTCTCCTCTCTCTGCCCCTCCCTTGTTTTTTCTTTCTTTCTCTCTCTCTCACAAAAATAAATAGACATTAAAAAATAAAATGCTTACATTTATTTAAAGAAAATAAATAGTTTCTAACTCAAAATAAGTTTTAGAAATCTCTGAGAAAGACTATGTGGATTTTTTCAAGGAAAAATAATTACTATCAATTACTTATGATTATATGGCTAAGTATGATAATTAAATATACTTTATAAATAGCTACATAAAAAATTATGGGGTTTTAAGTTACTGGTGCTATATTTTACAATTTTTTTTTGTTTTTGTATATTTATAAACCTTTACCAAATACCATAAATGCCTATAGTTTCCAGAGTCCCAATTTCAAACACTGAAGTGAGCCTCAGACTTATATATCCAATTTTGTACTTGGAATCTTCTCTTGGATAAGTAATAAGAATCGTTGACTTAATAAACTCCTAAACAAACTTCGCATCTGTTTCTACCCTAAAATATATTTTACATACCTTCCCCTCTCACATTCATCCCCTATTATAAGAAATGGCAATTATGTGCTTCAATTCAGTCCAAAAGCACACCATAAGAAAAGACAATAACTGGCTAATCTCTTTCATAAACTTGGATGCAAATACCCTGAACCAGTTAGCAAATTAAATCAAGCATTATGCAGGACAGAGGATACCTTATAACCAAATGACGTTTATGCTAAGAAAGTATATTTGTTTTAGCATTTTAAAACCATGAATTACAATTCACCACATTAAAGGATCGAAACAGAAAAATTATGTGATCTTATCAATATAATAAGTATTTGAAAAGCTCAATGCTCATTTAGAAGAGAATGGAATTTAATTACTTAAGATTTTCTGCCAATCTCTACAGAATGGTGAAATACTGAAATTGGAAACAAGAAAGGTCATTATCACCATTTTCATTCATCATTGTACTGGAGGATCTGGCTCACAAAATTAGTCTAGAAAAAGCAGTAAAATAAGTAATGACTAGAAAGAAAGAAAGAAATGTCAATATTTTCAGTCAAAATGATTTTGTATACAGAAACTACAAAGGAACATACTGGAAAATTATTAGAATAAGTGAATTTAGTAAGTCTGTGGCTACATGTGCAATATAAAGAATTGTATTTTAGTATCAAACAATTAGAAAATATCTTAAAAGTACAAATGTCATGTACAATAGCATAAAAATACACATTATATGTGAGTAAATATTTAAAATTATGTGCAAGAATCTAACAAAGAATGCATATAGTACTTATATCTCCATATGTTAGGACTTATAGTTTTCTTAATGAGCACATTGTCATATTGCCTGAAGGACAAAAATATAAAATCATGAAAACACATAAAAGCTAAAACTATAAGACTTAGAAGAATATATAAGAGGAATACCTGGGTGACAGCTCAGTTGGTTAAGCATCCAACTCTTGACTTTGGCTCAGGTCATGATTTCAAGGTTCCTGGGATAAAGCCCCACACTGGGCTCTGTGCTGACAGTGTGGAGCCTGCTTGGTATTCTCTCTCTCCTCTTTCTCTGCCCCTCCTATACTCCACTCTCTCTCTCTCTCTCTAAGTAAACTTAAAAAAAGGAGAAGCATATATAAAAGCATCTCATAGTGAACCTGGATAGGCAAAAACTTTTTATAGGTCACATCAAGAGCACAAATAGCAAAAGATGAAAATATATATGTTGGACCTCACCCAAATTAGAAGCTCTCTTTTTCAAAAGAAGATGAAAAGCAACTCAGAGAATGCGTGAAATGATTTTCAAAATGTATATATGGTATCTCAGTAGAATGTTTAAAAAAGGAAAAGAGTAACTTGATAAACACAATAGTTACCTGAAACGCATCTCAGACAAGGTACTGTGGAGTGCTGCTGCAATAAGCAGATACGTGCTTTCTCAAGACTGAGGCTTCTGGGATTATGGAAATAGGGAAGGATGGCCAGGATTCATTGTGGGGGTGATCAAAATGCTCAGTTATTGGTTGTGATGATAGGTGGGTGTACAACTTTATGAAGATACTAAAAACCATTGAATTGTATACTTGGATTGTTTGGATGAATAGTGTGTTATATTGCTGGGAGCCACACTGGCCTCGCTGGATGACAGTCACAGCGAGGAAATGGCAGCATTTACACAGCTCCTGCTATGAGAAATGAAAACTGGTATCTCTTTCTGCTACTACTGGCTCATGTTGGAAATAAGCCTACTGATATTGACCAGACCTCACAATATTCCAAATCAGACTGATATTCCCCACACAGATATCTCATAAGGAAAAGCATATTCTGGCCTCTTCAAAAGAGATTTTAGATGAAAGCACTGTACATGTTTGTCAAAAGGCTCTTCCTATGGGTCTTGTAGATCCAAGACTTGGATAATAAAGGGGGTTAATAACACAAGAGTTGCAATTGAGTCTGGCCCTGAGACAAAGAGCCTAATTTAGAGTTAAGGAACAGATAAGGACAGAACTTAAGTTAATACTTATACCTTATACCTTTTCTAACTGGTGATGTATGGAAGTCTTTTCCCTAAGTCCTACTTTCCACAAACACCCTCCCGTACACTGGTCACTGGGATGAGGATAGATAAGAGTAAAACATAAACCCAAAAACAAAGACACATTTAAGGCCTCCATGGTGTTTACACATTCAGCATCAAGTCAAAAAAGTTTGCATGAACAACTTATTAACCAGCTCAAAAACATTCGTTCTCTTGTGAGCCAGACAGAATGACTCCTAGCCTATCTATACACTTTCCCTATGACCTAATCTTACCATTATTCACTTAGAACAAATATGTATGTTATCCTGTTTTTCACTAAGAACATCCTGTTGTTTCCTTAGTTGTAGGATTTACTCAACCTTACTACGATTGGGATAATTCTGCAAGAATACTTCTGTAAAACCTGTTTTTGTCCACTTTCCAAAGCATCTTATCACAAAGAGCTTTCCATTGTAAACATTCCTCTTTCTCATCTCATGTTATGGTTTGACCTATAAATAAAGACACGAAAACCGACAGGACAGAGAGGCCTGCCTGGTGATCAGAAAGTCTCATGGCTCTCTCACTCTCTCTCACTGACACTGTCCATCTTTCAGGGACCCCTGGAACAGCTGGAGTGGGCCTCCAGTATTATATGAGTTAAGTCTCAATAGAGCTATTTGAAAAAAATAATGCATATAAAATAATTTGAATTTTCAATGATTTTTTGGTGTATATATAGGCATTGAATTTGTTTATGTGTGTTAACTATAACATAAGAATACATAACAAAAGTATGTAGACTGAAATTAAAAAAAAGTATCCATCTTGCTCATATACCTCTTGTTTGGCTTGTGTGTTAGTGATAAACGTTAGCCTAGGTGCTGTTTCAAGTCTATTTCTTATTATCTTTCATCTTCTTGAAGAAGTGGCCTACCCAGACTTTTTATTCTCATGCCGAGAGCAGAAACACAAAGGAGAAATCTCACCTAACAAACTTGTTTGTGTCATGTTTGCTAATATTCCAGGAGATAAAGAGAGTTACATGAGTGGGTTTCAAATCAAGAGGAGGGAAATAAATCTAGTTCCTAGTGGATGGAATACAGATCACATCATGTGGCATAAGACATGGAAACAAAAAGAGGTAAATTAGGACAATACTACCAATACTAACTACTGCAATTGGTCTCTCTCATTCTCTCTCTCTCTCTCTCTCGCACACGCATATGCACATGCACACACACGAACACATGCTGTTTTAAAAAGTAAAGTAAGTAACAAACATCAAGGGAATAATAATATTTTTTACTTATTTTAATGGTTATTTATTATTTATTTTTGAGAGAGAGAGAGAGAGTAAGCAAGCAGGGGAGGAGCACAGAAGGAGAGAGACAGAATCCCAAGCAGGGTCCATACTGTCCTCACCAAGTCCAATATAGGGCTCGAACTCACCAACTAAAAGATCATGACCTGAACAGAAATCAAGAGTCAGATGCTTAACTGACTGAGCTACTCAGGCACCCCAGATATAATAATATTTAAATGACTGAAAGAGAGTTTGGGGCTTTTAAAAATGTAGCCTAATAAATTCCTTAGCAATGGTGATAAACAATACTTTCTTTACACAGCTATCAGCAGACAAAAAAATGACTTCCAGTTGCTATCATAACTATCCCTCTGGAATATTTTTATTTAATGTACTAATTAGTTATTTGTTTATTGTCAGAAGGACAAAATTGTCTCCACTTCCTTTTTTTGAAAGGCTATGGTAATTGCTACTCTCTTCTGTTTGCCTTTCTTTTTCTGTTACAAAATATATCTTCATTATACTGTTGCAAAGACTTTATATTAATAAATAATACTTGGCAAAGAATGCTTAAGAACTGTTCATGAATTAAATCAGCAGACATGTATAAATGCATATATCTAAATATACTACCTAGCAAAGTTTTGAGATCATCACACATTAACATATAATTTTTAAAGTGTACTTATTTGAGGAGAGGCAGGGGCAGAGAGAGAGAGAGAGAGAGAGAGAGAAGGGAGAGAGAATCCAAGCAGGCTCCATGCTGTCAGTGCAGATCCCAACATTGGGGTCTGTCATTAACTGAAATTAAAGCAAGAATCAGTCGCTTAACTGACTGAGCCACCCAGATGCCCCAACATATAATTTTAATTACATTTAGTTACCTAGTAATTAAATAACCATTTGAAATATTACACTTATATTGTTGTATGACAAATTTTACTATGTATCAGTTTGTTTATACTTAACTCTCTTTGAATCCAGCAGTTTATTACAACTAGTTGTATAAAAAACATTATTACCTGCTGGGTATGAGTCTATGAACGGTGTTTCTAATACTTCAACAACTACTGCTGGGCAGTTTGCTTTATTATCACAAGTAAAACCATATTTTATTATAAGGTAATATTGAAGAAAGGTACTATTTCACATATTAGCCAAAATCACTGTCACAGAAATAGCTTTCTCTTACGCCATTTCCCTTTGAGTCAAAAGAGGCTCTTGTCATTGGAATATATTTAAATGCCACCTGTAAAGGACAATCACGGTGACACCACATGACCTGTTAAGTGTTATGTTCTCTGATCCTCTAGTCATTTTGATAGCTCTTGGTTTACAACGGTTCTTGTTTATTGCGAGAAAATTTTTAAAAAGCCTCCAGAAAATGCGACATATTTATGTAAAATGAGGTAGAAATGAATGCTCATGACTGTCATAGGTGATTCATGGAAACTAACTGGTACATAAACACAGAAACACACACATGCACACCAATTATATGCACTAAATTAATATCTCTCTTTTTGTTTATAACATAGGCTATATACATTGGTAAAGTCATTAGAAGCCATGAAAAAATTTTAACACAAATACAAATATTTTTTGCCAGAGGCCAGCTCCAGCCAGTTCCAAGGGTCTCTGAAGGATGGACAGTGTTGGTGAGGGAGGGATGAGAGAGGTACAGATTCTTTGTCTGGTCACCAGCCAGGCTTTGGGGACAGCACAAAAGTGGCATTCTGATGATAAATTCTTTTATCAATAAAAACTTTCCAGAACATTGATATGCATAGGTGTATGGAGAACAGCCCAGAGGTGGCATTAGCACAGTAAAGGAAAAAGTTAGTTCTTTGTGAGTAGGGGTCAATAGCCTGTTTGTTGCTTAATGGGAGGTATTAAGAAAAAAAGGTCTTTGAGGAATGCAATGTTGCTCCCATAACCACAAAAGAAGTTCCTACATTAGTTCCTTCACAAAGTGCAATCAGCATATCAAGGCCAGAAGGAGTCACTCCTAATACCAATCAACAAATTGCCCTGAGGGTTGGTGCTCAAGCAGAAACAATTGGGTGGGGGTGTGGATATTTGTTGCCATCTGATAGTAAGAGTCTGTGTAACTTACCTTAACCTCACAAGGAGTTCTTTCTCAACTTATGAGTTCAGAAACAGCTCCCAACAATTTTTGAAGTTAAAGAGTCTTTGATTTGATTTACATGCATTTGTAATAATCATTGAAATGCATCTAGATTATGAAATGTAGACATTTTATAGGTCCAAAAATGACATCATCCTGAAGACATCTGGAACTAACATATGCTCTTTGGTCATATTCAAAAGTGTCTTTGCTGCCATTCCAAATCAAACATGGTTTTGTTAATCTTTAAAAATATTTCTTTAAATGCTCAAAATCTAGGTCCCAATCCATATAACCTGGATGGATCTCTTCTTTGTTCTCCTAGTGATTTGTTTATTTCTGTATTTGAATCTCTCAAATTATATTACTTTATCTTAGAGGGGCATGAATGTCAGGTTATGTATTTATATACTTCCAGGACTTAGTAGAATGCCTTATAGAAAATGCTAATAGTTTACTAGCTTGATGAACTTGAATTATCTAGATACTTTTAAAGTTTATTTATTTTTGTGAGAGAGAGTTGAGAGAGAGAGAGAGAGAGAGCACACCTGTGTGAGCTGGGGAAGAGCTGAGAGAGACAGGGAGACAGAGAATTCCAAGCAGACTCCATGCTGTTTGTGCAGAGCCCAATGCAAGGCTCAAACTCATGAACTGCATGAGCATGACCTGAGCCGAAATCAAGAGTCAGACCCTTAACTGACTAAGCTTCCCAGGCACCTATAACTGCACACTTTTTTAAAAAAAAAAATATTTTTAATTATTTCTGAGAGAGAGAGAGAGAGTGAACAGAGAGAGAGGGAGACACAGAATCTGAAACAGGCTCCAGGCTCTGAGCCAGCTGTCAGCACAGAGCCCGATGTGGGGCTCAAACCCACGAACTCGTGAGATCATGACCTGAGCCAAAGTTGGAGGCTTAACTGACTGAGCCACCCTGGTGCCCCTGCACACTTAAAATAAGGATGATGATTGAGAATATTTTATATTTTTAGGAAATCATAGTACATTGATTTAGGTGAGAAATGTGAATGTTGCAGAAATGTGGAACAACACTGGACCCCATAGACTTCTTGACAAAGAAGTCTACATATCATTTTTTAGTATGTGAAGTTAAGTCTTCATATTTGGTATACTGTCTATATAAGAATTTCTGCTGAAGACTATATACTTGATCTTTCCTCTGAGTACCCTCAGTTCATGTTCGTTATTATCTACTTTTGCCAAGTGGGACTGTAAATCCTAATGAAATTCTCAATAGAAAGAGTCAAGAAATTTTTTGTCTTTAAAAAATTAGGCTTCTGTTATCCACAGTGATTCCCAAAGTCCCTGCAATGGGTGACAGTGTCAAAAAGAGATAGATTTTACTGGCGATGAAGGAGGAAAATAGTAACACATTCTTGTCAATCCAACAGCATCCAGACAAATACTAGCCCACATATCCCAGTGGGGGCTCATCCTGCTAGTGATTGAGCTGCTTCCCAAGTGGGGTGACAAACCTGGTGATTAAGAGACAGGTATAACTCACAATGAGCTTCCTGTCCAAATTCAAGCCAATTCTGTTTCTGAAGCAAATAACATAAAAAATAACTTGAGGAAAATCTAAAGAAAGTTATGAGTATTATCTTAATGATGACAATTTTACATGAGTGAAAACAAACAAAGACAGTTTGAATGTCATCAACTACAGTTTTGTTATGATATATTTACTGACTTGCATATGGTACTAAAGCAATATTTAATAATGTTAATTCAACTCTTATCAATTGAGCATCTACAGTGTGCTATCCATATCATGTTAATATGATACTGCATTAATACTCTTTCCAGGAGGAATCAATATCCCCATTTTACAAATGAGTAGAGTGTTCTCAAAAATTTATAGCAATTGACTAAGAACACAAATTGTTAAGTTTGCTAGTAGAGCTGTCAGAATCTAAGACCATGTACTTTCAGTGATTAAGCTATGGTGCTTTTTAGAATGGCATATATATACACCAAAATATCAAATCTTCACTAATATACACATATCAACTTAGGACAGTGGAAATTTATTCTCTTTTGCACTATAAAAATCTTTTTTTTTTTCAATTTTACCCAAACTAATCTATTTCTCTATTTATCTTCACCATTGCTTATATAACTTCACAAAAATGTGGGTTAAGACACTTTGGGCATAGAAGTCCATAATCCCCTCTGCAAGTTTGTAAACAGACAGCAACTAGACAAAAGAACTGAAAATCAAATTGGAAAAAAAAAGAATGCTATTCCTGACTTAATTTCCATCTACCATTAATCACTGATGAATTTAAGAATTTTTATTTATTTATTTATTTTGGAGGTGGGATACATGCATACATGGAGTGCATACATGAACAGGAGAGGGACAGAGAGAATCACAAACTGGCTCCAGGCTGTCAGCACACAGAGCCCACATAGGGCTCAATCTCACATACCATGAGATCATTATCTGAGCTGAAATTAAGAGGTGATTACTTAACCAACTGAGCAACAAAGGCATTTAAAGTTTTCTAGAACTCCCTTATATGTATATGAAAATAAGGGAAAGATATTTTTAAATGCAAACTGTTCTGACAAGTGAGTTTGTGTTATCCTCAAACTCAAGTAGCTTCCTTCCTCTTCAGGCAGAAGAAGAAAGTTTAAGACAAAGACTCAGGTTTGAACTAATGTCATTTGAAGTTTATAGGCATCACATTTTAAAAGACATCTCAGCTAAATATCAAGTTTCATTATTAAATTACACAATAAAATTTCCATTAAAGTTCCATTAAAGATATCCATACTTTATGACCTTCCATAATCTCACTTATTCCAAAGGGACCACCCTTGTCTTGTAAATCTTTCTTAATTGCTCACTGAGGCTTGCTCTTTTGAAAGAAGCTATTTTATCTTTGTTGAAATATGTCCTCATCTATAGTCTTCTGATTTACCAGATATGGCTACCATTCATTCCATTCCTGATCAAGCCTAGCAGAGGATCTCATTGTACTAATATGCATTAAGGTGACAATAAACAAACAATGAATGCAGAAGCTTGTTTGTTTTAAAACTAAATCTTCATTTGAGAAAATTTTAAGAAGAATGGAGAGCCTCTTAGGTTCAGAATATTCTGTGTTAAGAGAGTTGTTTCAGAAATGCCAGACCCTCTGGGACTTTGCATCCACTGAGGGCTGGGCACATGATGTTGAATATCTTTACATGCGCCTACCGGCCATCTGTATGCCTTCTTTAGAAAAATGTCTATTCAGATCCTCTCCCCCTGTGTTAACTTAGGACTTTTGTTTTGTTTTGTTTTGGTAATGGTTAGTTGTGTGAGTTCTTTATATATTTTGGATATTGACTCCTCATCAGTGCATGACTTGCAATATCTTCTTCCAGTCAATATGTTGCTTTTTGCTTTACTGATGGTTTTCTTTGTTCTACAAAAGCTTGATGTAGCTTAATTTGATGTAGTCCCATTTGCTTATTTTTGCTTTTATTTCCCTTGTCTTTAGGTCTACAAATACAAATGAATCTAACATAGTTTTTCTAATAGAAGTTGTTAAAAAACACAAAACTTTAAACATATATTAATATCTTGCTTTAATTCAAAATTTTGAAGTTTTTAATGTGAATGTATTAAGATAAAGTAAAAAATATTAGGAATGTACTTTTAACATATTTTTCCTTGAAAAACTAGGATTCTATTATAAATTGGTTTGACTAATTCTTGGTTCAGAAGCCTTTTTAGTATATTCCCTAGATCCTACTGTTTAATCATATCATGAGAATAAGGTTTAGTTTATTTTATCAAATAATTAACACTTAGTTATTAATTCTAATACTATGGTAAAAAATCAAAGCATTAATGCAAATGCTAAGATAACATGTAAAGATCCTATTGTATGTGTTCTATTTTCTTTTTTTTAATGTTTATTTATTTTTGAGACAGATAAAGAGTGCAAGTGGGGAAGGGGCAGAGAGAGAGAGGGAGACACAGAATCCAAAGCAGGCCCTAGGCTCTGAGCTGTCACCACAGAGACCAATGCAGGGCTTAAAATCACGAACTATGAGATCATGACCTGAGTCAAAATCAGACACTTAACTGACTGAGCCACTCAGGCAGTATTCAGTTTTCTCTCAGTGTCTTTATAACATTGATTTTGAGATTTTGGCATGGTTTGCTGTATTGAAAAGTCATATAAAACAGCAAGTGACACTATAAAATATTTGTCATACAGATGTATTCTGAAGCCTAATTTAAGTTGGCCAATTTACTTCATCTCTATACCTTATGGAAAAAAGAAAGAGTACTGGCTTTATGAAGTTGAGAGTATAGTAGGTTCTCAGCACATGTTGGCTATTTTCACTACAGAAAAAAAATGTATTTTGTGTGTGTGTAATACATTTTGAAAAATATGTGTGTATCATTCAGTAATTGATCAGTGCAAAATACACTGTGCACATTTTTCCTTTTGCCCAAGGTGGCTAAACTTGCTGCCCTTTCATTTAACTTATCGCCAGTTTGACAAGCGTCCTTTAAGCACATCCTTTAAAAGGACTCAAGAGCTTTGTTATTTAGCTTAAGAAATTTAACAATTTTTGAATATATGAAGGGGTGGTTGTTTTCATTTTCTCATGCTCTCAAAATTTATTCAGAACCCTATGTGGGATGGTTGAACAGAGTGCAAATTTAGTCATGGAATTAGAAAAAAAAATACTTTTAGTGTGCTACTAAGTGAATTTATTTTTCAATATATTATGAAGCAGAAATATTTTTATATAAATATTGAATATTTAACACTAGGTACTCTGCATTACTCGAAATGAGCTATACTCAAAAGGACAACAAAAATGTCAAATAACTCAGTATAGAGCATATTTGATTGTTGCCCTGGATCACAAATGTCACATACTGAAGGAGTTCTTTAGTTTTAATTTAATTGACTTTCTCCCAAAAGTGCAAACTGTATTGGAATTATAGTAATACATTAGTGGAATTTGTTGGCTCAGTATGTAAAATGATGTTTGCAATATCCAATTAACTTTCCTGTTCTTTAAGCTTGATATTTAAGAGTTACTGTTTATTAACTGTCACTAATTATTAACTCTACTAAGTTTAGCATTTATCTGTATTTCTATTTTTAAAGAAGATTTAGTTGTTTAATTAGGAAAGATAAAACCAGAGAAATGTTTTCAAAATTATTAAAATTACTTAATTTCTAAATTTAACAAATATTATACTCATTAAAATATAGGTTACAGATGACCCTATATCACTTTCTAAGAGAAACATAAGAAAATAAAATTTATGCTCAGTCTAATCACTATTTTTATGTTTTAACATTTTTATCACTTAAAAATAACTCAGTTCAAAAGAAGTAATCTTACCTGAGATAATGCCAAAGAGGTTTTACTACTAACTTCATGTTTGTCTACAAAACTTTCATAAGGCTTTTGTTCTTACATTATGTCACCCTTGCGTAACATCATGGAAATATAGTTTTCTATTTTCCTTACCATACCACTCCTATGGCACTAATGAAGAAGTAGTCATAGTTTACAGCTTACATAAGTTCCCTAAGTAAGTGTAGAAAGGATTCAAAAGATAAGACGCACTACTTTTCCAACAAAGAATTTAGAGGAGTAACTTAAAACAATCAGCTACTCATATATAGAAGAATTATGTGATGATTTTTATGTAGGAGTCTAAGCAAACAAAATGTTTGAGGGTCATTGCTAGCCCATAGAACATCTTATAACAATTAAAAACAAATATATTTTTAAAAGAAAGGAATAAAAAAACAGCAACAACAATCCTCAAATTACTATATTCTTATCATTTTGAAATTTATCACTATAAGTAAAATAATCATTGCTGTCTCTGATGTGAATGATGTCTGCTGGATGTGATGCCTTTGTGTAGTGAATCACTACACAAGTATAACTCTGGCCCAATGTATCTTCATGGAGCCCATACTACTAGTTCAGGCAAAATTTGTAAACCTACTATATATCATTATATAATCATGATTTTTTATTTTTTGTATAGTAAAAAAGGTATCTTTAAAACTGTTAATGATCATGCATGCATTGGATGTCTATTTCCATATTGGCATAGAAGAGTCCATGGAATATTAAATGGTCAAGAAAATATATCCATAAAATAGTTATTTAGAGTTAATAAATGTATAAGTAGATATTTAGGTAGACAGATGGACAGGAGCATGAATAGATGGATGATTGATCAACAGGCAATAGGTAGGTAGGTAGGTAGATAGATAGATAGATATAGATAAATAGAATAATTATATACATATGTATAAAAGATCAGTAATTCTTACCTAAAAATGTGGTTATTGAAATAAACCTGGTTTTTATGCTTTTTAATTTTTTCCAATGTGTTTCATGTACTATAATCTACTTAAAAACAATTAGTAATTTTATAAAGTATATAAGTAAAGCAATTTTACAGATTTTAATCACAATATAAATGATGAAATTACTACACTTGTTCTAGGCTAAAATATTCTCCAGAATATACTGTTAAGAAAGAAAAATAAGCCAAAGAAAATAAATCATGAAATTTAGATTAAATGTGTTTTAACCTTTTACTTTTTTTCCTCATTATATCCTTTTTACTTGTTTCCTTTGCTACACCCACTCACAGATTCATCAACAAATGTTCTGATTAAAACCATGTTGATTAAAAATGATTTAATGAAAGTTATAATACACCATGTACAAACTTTAGCTTATGTGAGAAAGAACTTATTAATCACATTTAAAACTGTCTTTTAAAAATAAAGCTATTGTCAATGGGGCATTTTTTCATTGCTCTCAGTTTCTTTAAATTTTATATTCTGTATGGTGTATAATCAGTTTAGAGGGGAGTCTGCATTTTTTATTATATAATCAAAAAAATAATAAATAATAAGAAAGCCAGAAAAGACTAGAAATAAAAAAATTAATCTAACACATACCATCAGCTACTCCATCAATAGAGAAATTGCACATATGTTACCCAGAAGACATCTTCTTATTAACCTCAAGGTTTATGATTTTCATTTGTTTGCTTTTCTCTAGTTTAATAGTGTTTCCTTAGCTACTACTTCTACCTGAAATATAGAATATCCCTGCTTGGTTCAGGAGAAATCTAATTGTTGGTGTATCACCAAGATGTTGTTGATGCAATTTCAATGGACAAGCCTTTGAAAAATTGAAAACTGAGGTATTTTTAGTAAAGTTGATAATAAGCACTAAAAACTATATACATATATACATATACATATAGATATATAATTTTATGGTGTACATGCTGAGTGAACATTCTAGTGTACACCTTTTGTGTAAGGTGTTGAAGTTTGGTCAATACCCTATTTGGACTTTATTAAAGATTAAAATACACTATTTTTGCATCATAGAACTTAGAGTATGATGGGATCAGCTACTTTCACATCAGAAGAAGGTGTGTAGTGATTCATGCAGGAATCTCAGCACATAAAATGTTTGAGGGTTACACAAGAGGGAAAATCAAAGATAAGCAGGAACAGAAGCATGAACTTGGCTGCAAATGAGGAAGAATTGGGGGCATCCATAGTATCTTAAGACAGTGAGTTCTAGGCATAGCAGAATGAGTTTAGTATAATCTATATATTCACATACTAGTCAGTCAAATAGGGTTTGGTGAGAAGTCTGCAAAGTAGATTGACTTCTGGGGGGAAATCGTGACAACAGGAGGAGTCGGCAAGATTCCCATGGCAGATCATTTGTCTCTTACGTAGCCCTCCAGTAGCACATTCTTTCATAAATAATTTTGTTCAAATACAGTTATGAGATTGTTATGCATTGTTATTGCAACTATATTGGCAACTAAAAAAGCCACATATTACTAAGTTTTTGTCCCCCATATTTACTCCTCCAGCATTTAGAAAGTTGCTGTATTGTGAATTATCAATGTTTGGGACATATTCAGTTAATTAGTAGTAACTAGTGGTATAATATTAGTCAATATGTAGTATCCACCAACTAAATATTATTCTTACCATTGTCTAGTTTTTCATTGATATAATATTTATGTACATAAAATGTTGAGATTTTAAATGTATTGTTCTATTATGTATTGTTCTATCCTTACACTCACCACCCATTTGTGAAGTCTCATAAAACAGACAAATTGATTCTCCTTTTACCATCTCCCTAAGATTCAGATTTGATAAAGCTGTTACAAAATTCTAAAGGAAATTTTATGTAACTTTGGAAGATGCGATGTTTTTTATTTTATTATACCAAACAGATATTTATGTGAATTCTTTAAATAAAATATTTAATCTTTAAAAACAATTTTTGTTTTCTTTGTTAGACTTTTAACTTTTCTCCATAAACTAGAGTATTGTTTTTAAATTCATTTTTAAAACTACCTGCATGGCAATAATTTCCATTTTTATGTTTTTAAATAAAAATACGTCAATGTCATTGATGGTAAACTCATCTGTGTGCGTGTTGTGTGTGTGTGTTTTGTTATTCTCTCTTCTACAACTCAGTTCTTAGAGGAAAACAGGGCTTTTGTTGGGAATATTGGAAGTTTTATACGATAAAGTATAAATTGTTAGTAAGTAAGATAATGGTGGTTCTCAAATAGCTGACTATCTTACCATTTACTCCATTAGGCAACTTTATCTTGGCACATTTCAAGGAAAAATAAAAGCAAATTTGTCCTTAGATTAGTAGTCCTTTTTAAAACTTTTCATTTTTCTTCATGTCATATCTCATTCCTACAGTTTATTTTCAGTATGACAAATGGACTCAATCATTTAGAGGGGGGAAATTTATTTCCTAAAGTGTATGGGTATCTTGGGAATAAATATATTTAAATGCACAATTAGAAGCACTTTTCTAGTACTCAATCTAGCTTGATAAAGTTAACATTATAATAGAAAAATTAATATTGTGTTCATCTTTTTACCTATCTACATAGCATAGGTTTTAAAAAACAAGTAGCACTATGTTTTTACCTTGTGATTTTATATTTTCACACCTATCTAGAAACATTTCTGTCATTATCCTTATAAGTGAGTCATTATATTATTTTCGGGAGAAAACAAATCATCTTTTAATTCTGGTAGATGCTTAGGTGCCTACACAACTATGTATACACTAACTTAATCACTGTCTTCAGGTGACAAAATTTATTTGAAGTAGCCTATCAGAGGCCTACACAACTATGCATACACTAAATCACTGTCTTCAGGTGACAAAATTTTTTTGAAGTAGCCTATCAGAGGTAAAAACCAAAACAAAACAAACAGAACAAAAAAAACAGGAAAGAAAAAAAAAACACATATTCTCATAGTCTCCTCATGCAAAGATCTTTATGTGCTGAACTATATGCTCTAAGTGAGTAAATTATCTAATATGCTAAAAAGTGATGGTGTTATGGGGAAAGAGAAAGAAAAATTAGGATAAAGAGGATAAGGAGTATTTTGGTTGAATATTTAGTCAAATATTTGAGATTTTTAAATAGGGCAGCTGTTGAGAAGGTAAGATTTGAGCAAAAACTTTGGGAGATGGCCAAGAGGTAGATGTAGATTACAAGTAGATGAAATAAAAACCCTAAGTCAGAAGTATCCCCAGAGTCTTTGAGAAACAGCAAGACCATACTGAGTGAAATGGAACAAACCAAGGAAAAAGTAAAAAGAGAAACATCCAGCCAGGGGGTGTGAAGCCAGCTCATGTGGGGATTTAGCCATCATTTAGATTTTTGACATTTACACTAAGTTATGCAAGATTACAGAAATGGAATGCCATCATGTTGCTTCTATTTAAAAGAATGACTCCATCCTCAGTATGAAGAGCAAACTTTAGGTATTAAAGCAGGAGCTGCTTGTTCCAGCCACCCCAAACTAGAAATTATGGAGTATGGACCATGGTGGTGGCAGCAGAGGCAAGGAAAGGTGCCCAGGTACTGCATACAGTATAAAGGTAGAACCAATATCTTTTCCCCACAATGGATTGAGTATGGGGTTTAAGGTGTCAGGTATATATGAGAAGAGTCATATAGGAATCCACTATTTTTGGCCTAATGAAGTTATCAACAGGGAGAGGAAAGGATGAGGTTGGCAAGAGACTAAGAGAAAGTCAGGAATTTAATGCTGAACATATCACATTTGATGTCTTAATTATTCAGTTTGAGTTGGGAGTTGGGAGAGAGAAGGGTGGAGACATATATCTTGATTGATTGATTGATTTTTTGCATGCAGTAATTATTAAAAAATCTTGGGCAGAAAGAGATTACCAAAAGAGTAAGTATAGACACTTACTCTATAGAAGAGAGAAAATAATAACTCAGCTCTGAAGCACTTCAACACTAACCTTCATGGATAATAGGAGGAAACAGCAAAGGAACTATAGTAAGAAAGGGGGATGGGAGATCCAAAAACCCTCGTGAAGGAAATATATCAAAAAGGAAAAATATGTTGTTCCAAATGCTAAGAAACTTTTACATTAACCAGGATTTGGATTAAGATGTCTTCCTGTCACCTTAATAACTGAAATTGACGGTGTCTCTGAATGAAAAGTAAACCTAATATATGGAGGAGAGGCAGTGGATGTATATACATTTCTAAATCTCAGCCTCTTTGGGAAAATTCATATTCTCTAAAACTATAGTTTTGTTGATTCTTCACAGTCTAAACAGAGCTTTTGAATCATTGCTGCTTTTCTCCTGTGATAGATATCTACAAGGTTTGGTTTAAAACTATGGGCTTAGAAAGAGGAAAGAGAGAGACAGAGGGACAGAAACCAAGAGAGAAAGAAACACTGCCTGCAGTGAAAATGTCTAATCTTCTTAAGCATGGGTAATTGAACCACTCATAAACTATTTGGTTAGTTTAACAACCAGTCTCTGTTGGAATAAGAAATATCATAAGTGCTGATGGTAAGCAAAATTAAGAAAGGGTGACCTCAGGGAGTATACTAACAAAGGAGGTAGATATTAAGTAAAGTGTGAGGTGAAGATGCTTTAAATATGTAATAGTTTATAGAGATCTGCAAAGATTTGAGTACAAAACAATATAGGGTTGAAATTTTCCTAACACTAACATAATCTATCCTAAAATATTGACTATAAAACAGTAAACTTCAAGATCAGGGATAATTAGCCTTGAGATTGTGGACAGGCTTCAAATGATTTAAGTCTCTAAAATTGCATGCAAAATCTTATGAGTGTGTGAATAAGCAATTCCCTCCCTCCCGGGGATTAGGCTGATAGCTATCATCTATTGCCAAACAGTCCTTTGACCCCAAAAGTTTATGAACAATACTCCAGATGAATGCTAAAATGCAATTTCAAACATCCTGCAATTTCTAAATAGCCAGATGTTTGGAGGCATGAGGGCACATACATGGATGATTGACTAAATTTCAGTTTCATATACATGTTTTGACAGCAAGAACTCTGTGTAAAAAATGCAAATTAGCTCATTAGTTTAGAGATAAAGCAATTAATGCTGGAATATGACCAGGCATTAAGATTCAAAGGACGGAATGAGGATTAAAATCTTCCTTACTTGAAGGTTGATAGGTTTTGCTTAACATTTGTAAGGGACCTAAGCCAAGAGAATGAAAACTTCAGTAGGACTTAATTAATTACATTCTTTCTTAAAACTTTATTTAAATCTTAAAATATTAATAGTCATACTTTATGTTTAGCTATGGAAATAATAGAGTATAAGGGTATAAAACAAACAACAAAACAAAACAAAACAAAAACAAAAAAAACAAAACCGGATGTTCCATTTAATTGTTTCTTACCCTACCTCTATTTTACCAATGGGGAAACAGGGTCTCCATTAATTTACTAACTGACTTATCCACAAAGGTTCATTACTTGCCTGCTATATACATGTCACTGTGCTCGAAGAGATAATAAAAGCCAAGAGAGGCAAAGTATGGCTTTGAGTTCCTTTCTAATATTAGTAGATAGAGATTTCCTCCTAGATTACCTTTGAATGTTATGATTCGTAAAGAACTGCTTTTTGAGAAGGGGAACAGAAAATATCTTAAATCTGTTCAGTATGCCTGTTGACTGAACATCTCAGAGCCATTTCTTTTTTTTTTTTTTTATGTTTTATTTATTTCTAGGAGAGAGAGAGACAGTGTGAGCAGGGGAGGGTCAGAGAGAGAGGGAGTCACAGACTGAAAAAGGCTCCAGGCTCTGAGCCGGCAGTCAGCACAGAGCCCGACGCATGGCTCGAACCCACGACCGCGAGATCATGACCTAAGCGAAAGTCGGTCGCTTAACCGACTAAGCCACCCAGGCTCCCCTCAGAGCCATTTCTTAAACCTCAGAGTCTCCCATTCTTTCCTCAAAGGTATAAATATATTTACCCCAACAAAATATTATAGTATTTCCACTCTTTATGCAAACTTAGCCTTTAAAATTTTATGAATGAGTTTTTTCATGCAATCATTTGGTGATCTTTGTTGTTTGGATTCTTTAGAGTATTATGGTTCAGAATGAGTCACAGTTGGTGCAAAATAATTAATGGACCTGGGTGTTAGCACCTTATCACAAGAGCTAGATGGGGGTGTCTGGGTGGCTAAGTTGGTTAAATGTCTGACTTTGGCTCAGGTCATGATCTCATATTTCCTGTGTTCAAGCCCCGTGTCAGGTTCTCTGCTGAGAGCTCAGAGCCTGGAGCCTGCTTCAGATTCTGTGTCTCCCTCCCTCTCTGTCTCTCCCCCATTCTCTCTCTCTCTAAAACTTTAAAATTAAAAAAAAAAAAAAAAAAAAAAACAGCTGGCTGGCCTGTAAATTTTCCTCCACAATCATGTATTTACTATGTAGAAAATAAAAGATTGTTCATTAGCTATGCAGTGAGAAAATATTAAATTAGCAATATTTTATTGTTAATTAATAATGATCTTAACTCATAATGTACAAATAAAACACAATCAGATGCACATGGAACACTGATTTAGAAGGCCAGTTATGAGGGAGTAAGCCTTGTCGCTCACCCCCTCACAATCCTGACATGGGCTTGACCTCTCTCTAAGGATTCTCAGGTCATCTTCCACAGCAACTTCCACATAGCAATCAGTTAAACTTCATGATTAAACTTAAAAATAAATATCAAAAATTATAAAAACTAAGAAAAACCAAGTGATTGTATTCTCTATCTTTTATTGAGAAGGCCACTTGATAACGTGAGTAATTTGCAAGGATAAGAAGCTGTTACAGAGCAAGAATACAGTTAGCACACAGTGCCTACCACTCGAATATGGCCCTTGTATTTTAATATCCAAATTCTAGTTCAGGCAAAAAACTCATATGCTAATATTTTCTCACAGAAAACAGACCAAAATAGCACATATTATCAGGTCTGCATCTGGTTGAATCCATTTCATTTTCAATTATCTGAAAATAATATACATTTTTAACATTTTCAGACAGAAGCATAATCTAATAAAATACTAAATAATAATGCGTCTCAAATATCTTATGCACAAGTATTTTAATCATTTTGTCAATGCAGTAAAAGCAACTACACTCCAACTACAACTATGTTTAATAACTTAAGAATAACTTAAACTCTGAAAGCCTTTTTATGTATCACTGAGAGGTCCAGAAATTGACACATAAACTCAACAGGGAAACAGGTGAGTGCATACAGGTCAAGAAACTGAGTTTCTAAGAGATTCATAGTGAGAAGCTTGCCTCTTGGCTGCTGTATTTTCCTTGATGTTAAATTTCTAGAAATTCTTGCAATGTGACTCAGTTTGATGAAGAAACAAATTGACTAGTGCCTTAATTATGAGTGATATAAAAAGGAACATTTCAAAAATATAAGAATAATCTTCAGATTTTGGTAAGTGACAATAAAAAATTTCATTTTTTGTGTATTCTATTTTGTAAAAACAGATCCTTGCCCTCTGTAGTACATTACTTACAGCACTATATTCAGAATATTATGCAGGACATCATGTAGACATCTCCTACAGAGAAAGGCTTCTAGAGAATTTATCAGTACTGAGAACTCTTTTGGCTCTCTGATTGACACTCTAAATTTGTGAATGATCTTGTTCATATGATATCGTAACCTGTTTCAGTTGTTTCTGGAGATTCTATTTGGCTACCATATCTTAAAGAATGTTTTTTAATGTTTTATTTATTTCTGAGAGAGAGAGAGAAACAGCGTGAGCAGGGGAGGGTCAGAGAGAGGGGAAGACACAGAACCTGAAACAGGCTCCAGGCTCCGAGCTAGCCGTCAGCACAGAGCCCGACACGGGGCTGGAATCCACAAACCGTGAGATCATGACCTGAGCCGAAGCTGGACGCTTAACCAACTGAGCCACCCAGGCACCCCTTGGCCCCCATATCTTTGAAGGAAAAACTCATATGTATTTTTCCAAAATCAAAGCTGAAGCCTAAAAGTATGATTTGTGAAAAGGTTTTGCAAATTGTAAATTAGCAATCATATAAATACTTTAGTTTTTAATTATTAATTGATGGCAATTATCAGTTATAATAATCCCATGAGTCTATCCATATTCAAGACATTTTAAGAGGGAAACACTAACCTATTTGAGAAAAGCACTGGGTGTTATATGGAAACCAACTTGACAATAAACTATTTGTAAAAAAAAAGAAAAGAAAGAAAAGGAAAACATAGTAATATATGTAGGTTTGTACTTTCAACATGTTAACTTATGAGTTTTTTACTCCTGTTTAATTTCCAAGGATTATAATGGAAGGATAAGATAATAGGAGCTATAGAAAATATAACAAATAGTTTCTTTTATGGTCAGGGAGAGAATCAGTCATACTTGTGCCTCAAGGTGATGGTGGTAAAGTTTGCTGTTATTTTTTAAAGATTTGTATTTCCCCTTCTGTACTCTTTATGACTGGAAATTTAGGACATACCAAAATATCAACTTAATACACTTAAGATTTTCTTAATCTTAAGGCCTCATACTTCACATATTTAGTTCAATATTTAGTGAAAGGAGACTGTACGAATAGTAAAATAACTTCATAAATATTAGGTGGAATGACCCTATCCCTTGATTCTTACATAATTCAGTGTTTGTATGTGTATGTATGTATAATATTTTTAAATTCTTGGAAAGGAAACTTTATGCCTTGGGCCTGAGACATGGACACAGGATGGCTTGGCCACTTATAGTAGTCCTCTTTTACGTGTTGTTCCGCTTTTCATGGTTTCAGATACCTGCAGTCCACCATGTTGGAAGAAGATGATCCTCCTTTGACAAATAGTCAGAAGGTCAATAGTAGCTCAACGCTATGTCAGAATGCCGATGTCATTCACCTCATTTCATCACATCATGTAGGCATTTTATCATTTCACATCAACGCAAGAAGGGTAAGTACAGTACAGTAAGATATTTTGAGAAAAAGAGAGAGAGGTCACATTCATGCAACTTTTATTACAGACTATTGTTATAACTGCTCTACTTTATTCTTTATTATTGTCAAACTCTTACTGTACTTAATTCATAAATTAAACTTTCAGTGGTATTATGTGTATAAGAAAAAACATAATTTATATATAGATTTGGGTACTTTTTACAGTATCAGGAATCCATGAGGCATCTTGGAACACAGCCCCCACGCCCTTACACAAAGGGAACTACTGTATTTCCTCTCCGGAATGGAATTCTTTTTCCCAATAACAGAAGATTATAAAATAAAGTCCTCTTAGAATGTGTGAAAGTAAAATCCAGGGGGAAATACCACATAAAAATAGTAAGCCTTAAATTTCCAAATATTTAAAAATGAATGCTATTTAAATAACAATTAGCTAGAATAATTGGAAAAATTATTAGAAAACCTAATAATTAAAGAAATAGTTTTCTAACTTTCATTAAAATATTTATTACTATGCAATTATAATCTTAAAATTTCAGAGACTATACAATTTATTTGGCACTGTACCTGAATCTTCTGATTTTTTAATCTATCCTATCAAAATGAAAAATGTTAATTTTTTCTTAAAGTTTATTTACTTTGGGTGGGGAGAGAGTGGGGAAGGGGCAGAGAGTGAGACAGTGTGGAACCTGACATGGATTTCAAACTCTAGAACTGCAAGATCATGACCTGCGTCAAAATCAAGAGTTAGATGCTTAACTGACTGAGCCCCTAGGTTCCCTGAAAAATGTTACTTTAAATAAGGCATGCTCTCTTAAGTATTTAACTAACTTTTAAGTTGAGGAAACTGCAGTGAAAAAAATACAAGCTTTTCTTTATTCTCATGAGCAATTAATTTCTGTTACTGGAGGAAAATTACAATCTAATTACCAGAAAAAACACATAAAACAAACCAACAACAGCAACGAAATGAAAATGCAGCAATTTTTTCCTGTGAACTCCAAACTAGAAATTGATAAATTGTTCAATTTCAGGGAAAACAAAATATGTGGTATTCATATTTTCATTCAATTCTAAAACTTAACTGATGTCACCTGCTTTAGTATATTTGGAAAATCATATGGCAGGCTTTTATTACCTTTTATTGTTGCATTATATATGCTCTTTTAAATATTTTTGTTATGAAATAGGTGTAAACTAATTTAATCTAGAAATGTAAAGCTGCAGAAATTGTGAAGTATTAGAAGAAACCATGGGACAGAACCTTTCTACCGGAAGAACTATCATTTTTTCCACTAAGATCTAGTTTTAATGTTAGAAATGAATCATTTTTTAAATCCTATAGATCCTTCCCTGTGATAGTGACTGGAGAAGGATAAATAGCCTTCTGGGACTATCTTACATAGAGTTTAGTTCAGTGCCTTTTCCCTGTACCATGAATTTCTATGACAGTGTAACATCTCTGAACATTAAATTCTAGATTCTTGACAACTCTAATATTCTTTCCTAAGGAGGGCACTTGTGATGAGCACTGGGTGCTATATGCAAGTGACTTATCACTAAATTTTGCTCCTGAAGCCAACATTACACTATATGTTAACTAAAATTTAAAGAAAATTTTTGAAACATCCATACATATGCAAAATTGAGGATTGCATAAAATTTTTAGAGATGATAGAAATAGTACATAATAGTACTCTAGTCATGGTATTGCAAATCCTTATTTTCTAATCAGGGGTACAGAGTCTAGGAAATTGTGTGCATTGCATGAGAAAGACTGATCAATCTTTTTAGAATTGGCTAGAAGATTAATTCCAAATTTCCCTGTCTCTCATCCTTGTGCTCTTTCCACTACATTGTGCCACCATGCTGAATTCTTCTACTCAATGATGAATTAATGTAATTATTACTTTAAGTAGAAGATGCTTGTGATAGAACTAAATATCAGATACATAAACAAGTAGTGACTATATAAGCCTCTTTTATTTATTTATTTTTTTAAATATTTTATTTATTTCTAGCAGAGAGAGAGAGAGACAGCGTGAGCAGGGGAGGGTCAGAGAGAGAGGGAGTCACAGACTCTGAAACAGGCTCCAGGCTCTGAGCTGGCAGTCAGCACAGAGCCCGACGTGGGGCTCGAACCCATGAACCGCAAGATCATGACCTAAGCGAAAGTCGGACGCTTAACCGACTAAGCCACCCAGGCGCCCCTATAAGCCTCTTTTAAAATGTTTATCTACTGTTGTTTTTGAGAGAGAGATTAAGAACAAGTGGGGGAGGGGCAGTGAGAGAGGAGGATATAGAATCCAAAGGAGGTTCCAGTGCTGTCATCACAGAGCTTACATAGGGCTCAAACTCACAAACCATGAGATCGTGACCTGACCCAAAGTTGGACTCTTAGACAACTGAGCCATCAGGCATCCTGTGACTGTGCAATTCTTATTGTGATGTCATCAAATAGGCAAAGTAAACAGGAATGGGACACTGATTTTCCCATTCATTCATTCAATCAAAAAGAAAGCCACTAGAATTTTTTTTCTTTTTATCTTATTAAGAACACCGGATTGAAAGACTAGGTTGAAAATAGTTGTTTTATGTACTTGACAATGAATAACTGCAGGGCTCCTAGATAAAGTTCCAATGGCCCTGTGAGGCAGTATGTTTTTTATTTAAATATTGGTATTTCTACCTAGTTCATTTACAAGAATTTCAAAATGTCAAAAAGTCAAAACTTAGTCCTGAGTTGACTCTTAATATTATTAAGATTATCCTCAAGTGATAAACCTAAAATTATTTTCAACTTCCATATACCCATGTAAAATATGCAAGAACACTATATAAATATATACATATGCTTGTGTGTATGCTTGCGTGTGCGCACGCACACACACACACACACACACACACACACACACACTGGGGCATATTAGAATCAATTGAGAAGACTATTATTCTACCTAATTTGTATATGTTTTGTGCTATCCCTATAATCTGTCACCTCCCCTAGGTACAGAGCTATCTAGATGTATAATATGAGGGTTTAAGGCTAAGTAAATTTTAACTGTATTAAGTTCACATTATCATTTTCATTACTGATATATCCCTTACTAGGTTTTCAGTTGAAATTTATCAACAGAGAGATTTTTGTATATTTGTTTATTCAGATTCTTAAAATTATTTTTCACATAAAATATGTTTTCAGGGAGGTAGCTAAGTCTACTGTCAGTGATTGTGGGTTCTTATAATAATAGCAAACCATTAAAAGATTGATTCAAGCTGATGTTCCATTTCTATTTGTTAGTTAATAATATGGCAAGGATATGCAAAAAAACCATCAAGGAAAATTCAGTCCATTAGGAAAATAATAATATGTGTTAAAAATCAAACAGGAATCAACCTGAAACTGTGTCAAAAATGCATATACTTAAGTATAAAATTGATACAAGAATGTTAAGACCTTAAATATTTAAAGAGTTGCTATTTTATTCAAAATAATTAAGAAAGGTGCAAAGTCATTATAAATAACTTGTTAAGCTGTCTCAAACTCACCTACTCAATTATTTAGAAATTTTCTCCTTTTTGTATTTTGTTAATCTTTATTTATTTTTTGAGAAAGAGAGAGCACAAGTACACAGGGACAGAAAGAGAAGGAGACAGAATTTCAAACAGGCTCCAGGCTCAGCACTGTCAGAACAGAGCTTGACACGGGGCTTGAACCCACCAAGTGGGGGATCATGACCTCAGCCAAAGTCGGATGCTTAACCTACTGAGCCACCTAGGCGCCCCATTTCCCCTTTTAACAGGTAAAATTTGGCATCCATCTATGAACAGAAGTGTCTACATGGAAGTTAAGGCATTTTGTGCCATATGTGAAAGGACCTGGATGGAGTCTTGCACACTTGTGCATCAGGTAGTATGGTAGTATGGGCTTAGGATGGGCTATGGATCCAGCCAGAACCTGTGAACTGACCTCAACTTCTCTCTGCCATGGTTGGAGAACAATTGGATATTGCTGACTTGAGAAGACACCCATAGGAAAGAGCATTTTGGAGGTCCTGGTTTCCTGAGGAGACATTCCAGCACTCCATGAGAGAAAAAAAAATTGAGTTTGGACACACTGTAGAGGATAAGAAGGACTTTGCAAGTGCTGCCTCTCTCCCAAGGTAGCACAGCATAAAGCTGAACTAGCCTGCTGTGACCACTCCTATGAGGGAAAGAGAGCACATAGGTCTCTACTTGCAGATAACTTTGTATTTTATATAGAACACCTGAAGGACGCCACCCAAAACTCAGAACAAATAAATAAATTCATAAAGCTGTGGGATACAAAATCAATTGCATTTCTATACAATAATAACAAACTATCAAAAAGAGAAATTTAAAAAAGCAATCCTATTTAAAATTGCAACCAAAAAATATCTAGGGATAAATGTAACCAAGAACATGAAAGATGTGTATACTGAAAACTTAATTGAGGAAAGAAATTGGAGATGACACAAATCAAAGGAAAGATAGTATGTGCTCATGGACTTAATTAAAATTGTTAAAATGTACATATTTTCTAAAGAACCTACATATCCAATGCAATTTCTATTAAAAATCCAAAGATCTTTTTCACAGAAATAAAAAAAAGTCCTAAAACTGGTATGGAATCACAAAAGACCCCTAACAGCCAAAGCAATCTTGAGAAAGAACAAAGTTAGAAGCAGCATACTTCCTGATTTCTAACTACATTACAATGCTGTAGTAAGTAAAATGGTATCATATTGGTATAAAAGCAGGGGCACAGTTCAATGGGACAGAATAGAGAGCCCAGAATTAAACTCATGCATTTGTGGTCAATTCATTTATGAAAGGCACCAAGAATATACAATGAGGAAACAACAGTCTCTCCAATAAATGGGAGAGTTGGATAATCACATGCAGAAAACTGAAATTAGACTCCTAACTCACATCACTCACAAAAATTAACAAGATGGTTTAAAGACTTAACCATAAGATTTAAAACTGTAAAACTCCTAGAAAGAAACATAGGGGAAAAGCTCTTTGATGTTGGTTTTGGCAATTTTTTTTGGATATGACACCAAAAGAACAAATAAGCAAAAAGTGGGACTATATCAAGCTACAATCTTTTCATAGCAAAAGAAGCAAATATCAAAATGAAAAGGCAATGTGCACCATGGGAGAAAATATTTGCAAACCGTATAGTTGTTGCGGGATAAATAACCAAAATGTTTCTCCTTCACTTGTGCCATCTCTTAAAATAGATAAACATTAAAAAAGTATCCAAAATGCTTAATGAACTCATACAACTCAATATAAAAAAAATCAGAAAACAAAACAACCATATTTAAAAATATGGAGAGGAACTGAATATTTTCTTTTTTAAAATTTTTAATGTTTATTTATTTTTGAGAGAGCGAGAAACAGCGTGAGCAGAGGAGGTGTAGAGACTGAGGGAGACACAGAATCCAAAGCAGACTCCAGGCTTTGAGTTGTCAGCACAGAGCCCTGACATGGGGCTCAAATCCAAGTACTGCGACATCATGATCTGAGCCGAAGTCAGACCTTTAACCGACTGAGCCACCCAGGTCCCCTAAAGTTTTCTGAAGAAGAAATCCAAATGGCCAACAGGTACATGGAAAGATGTCCAGCATCACTAATCATCAGGGAAATGCAAATAAAAACCGCAATGATATATCACCTCACACCTGTTAGAATGGCTATCATCAAAAAGCCAAGAGATGCAGAGAAGAATAAACCCTCAGGCACTATTGGTAAGAATATAAATATGTTCAGCCAGTATGGAAAACATATGGATGTTTCTTAGAAAAGTAAAAATGGAATTACCATATGATCCAGCGATCTCATTTCTGGGTATAAATTTAAAAGAAATGAAAACAGGATAGGAAAAAGGTATCTGCACTCTCATGTTGTTGTTGTTGTTGTTTTACATTAGCCAAGATATAGAATATTTACATTATTTATATTTGTCAAGATATAGAATTATTTACATTAGCTAATTATTTATATTAGCCAAGATATAAAAAAATTAAACCTGTGTCATCAATGAATGGATAAAAATATATGGCTTGCATATTATATATATATAAAATGTCTATCTGAAACTAATATTATTATATATATTTAGCCTTTAAAGGAAGGAAATTCTGCCATCTGAGACAACATGGGTGAATGTTGAGGGCATTATGCTAGGTGAGATAAGTCAGAGAGAGAAAGATGAATGCTGTATTTTATCACTTATCTGTAGAATAAAAAAAGCCAATCTCATGGAAACTGACAGTAGAATGGTGGTTCCCAGGGCCTGAGGTCTGGAGGAACTGGGGAGATTCAAAGGGTACAAACTGGTAATCAGAAGATGAACAAGTTCTGGAGATCTAATATGCATGCTGTGATTATAGTCAGCAATACCATACTATGTACTTCAAAATTGCGATGAGAGTAGATATTAAATATTCCCACGGAGAAAAAGAAATGATAGTTACATGAGTTGATAGAGGTGACAATGCTACAGTGGTAATCTAATTGCAGTATCTAAATGTATCAATGTTGTATATCTTAAATTTACACAAAATAATTTATATCTCAATAAAAAACAAAATAAAATGCTCTGTTTTTTACCACAAGAGAAATCTACTAACTACATATAAGAACAGCAAAATATTTCCACCAAGCTGAATCTAGGGAAAAATTACAGAAATTTAAAGTAGAATATACTAGTATGAACATAAAATGCAAAACTACATTTATATATAGCCATTAATCCATTTTCACTAACTTTCTCTTGCTTCATTATATTTTTTTCCTCTGGGAATTCAGAGTTCACATCTACAATAGCAGTACACCTATAAATTACTGTAAAATGGAGGCAACTCTATGGGACAGAGGCCAGTCCTAGACAAAGGTATAAAACTATAAAAATGTTGATTCTGGTGTTCTTCTCTCCTCCCTCTCTGCCACCTCAGTTTTTCTACTCCATGTGCATCCCTTCTACTCCTTAAAAACCAAATAAAATTAAAAAAAAAAAACAAAAAACAAAAATGTCCTCTTGTGTTTATAACTTCAATAACTGAATAGCAGGCAGAGTCATTTTGTCTTCTTATCATTAAATCTCTGTGTTAGAAATCTACCCTTTTATAATAATAAAAAAGTATATAATGCAAACTGTCTATTAACATTAATCTAGATTCAGATTTAAATCTAAGAAAAACTTTCTTTGAACTTTCTTCTGACTTTCAAACCATTCAGTCTATTATGGGTGAGGTATTTTATTGTTGTAAATGTAAATGCTTGTTCTGTATTGTACATGAAAGGTCAAAGCAATTTTATATCTGCTTCTACACAATATTTCCCTTCAAAGAAATCCCTTGATTAATATTTTATTGAAAGAGATTTATTTCCTAAATTTTATTTTTTGGAACATTGCCCTTTCAAGTTTAACTGGCTCTGAGAAATTGTATTCTTTGACTTCTCCCGAAATAGCAAAATGTCACAGGAGAAAGGTAGTTGTCAACATGATGATAAAACTTGAAGAGAGTGCTGGTAGACCTCAGATGAGCATCCTGGCCTGCACGTGCTTATCAGTTTTGAATTAAACAGCCAATGTTTGATCAATTCTTAGCATAAACCCTTTGTATTGTGCTTTGGCATATTTGGGTGTCTATTTCCTATTAGATATGCTCTTTTATAATTTTTTTAAAGTTTATTTAGTTTTGAGAGAGAGAGAGAGAGGATGAGCAGGGAGAGGCAGAGAGAGAGGGAGAGAATTCCAATCAGATTCCATGGTGTTAGCAAAGTCTGACACAGGGTTTGATCTCATAAAGTGTGAGATCATGACCTAAGCTGAAATCAAGAGTCCGACATTTAGCCAACTGAGCCACTCTGGTGCTCCTAGATATGCTCTTACATTTTAAAGAAGTAATAAATAATTTGATTTTGAATGATCATACTTGACATGGTAAATTTTTAATAAAATGCAATAATTTTTAATATACATTTTTGATTAGTATAAAACATTCCTAAGTAAACAGTCATGAGGTTTTTGTTTCCATGTGAGGTGCTAAGTGTTTGGAAATGAAATCCATCAATAGTTCAAGGAAATGAGTAACATAATCAGAAACATGGTAAACAATGATGATGAGTGACACCCACGAAATTACCTCCAAAGCTGCATCACATATCTATTTTACAATGAGTAAATTGAGCCTTATTCAGGTATTTACAAAGGATAAAGTCTTAATCTTTGTTAAAGTTAGTTTGTGATACTAATTATTTTTTAATTTTTCTTTTTTTACATTTATTTGTTTTTGAGAGACAGAGCACAAATGGGGGAGGGACAGAAAGAGAGAGGAGACACAGAATCTGAAGCAGGCTCCAGGCTCTGAGCTGTCAGCACAGAACCCGATGCAGGGCTTGAAGTCACAAACTGTGAGACCATGACCTAAGCCAAAGTCGGAAGCTCAATTGACTGAGCCACCTAGATGCCCTCATACTAATTATTAATATTGTGATCACAATCATCAGCATGAAAATAGTGATAATGCTACCTACTGTTTACTGAGAGTTATTAACTCTGACAAAAGTGCTGAGAAATTTATACACAATATCTCGTATTATTCCAACAAAACATGGAACTAGGTATACATATTGGGAAAACATTCAGATAGAGTGTTATTTCAACTTCTGCATATGAAAAAGTCGCTGAGTAACAGCTTTTCAGCTTATTTTTCAAGCTTATTTTTGCAACCAAAACAACTATGCAGAACACATAAAACACAAAAGAAATAATTTAAAGTATAGCACAAGGATACGGAAAACATATTGGTGGTTTCCAGAGATCAGGCATAAAGGGTAGGCAAAATGGGTCAAAAGGCACAAAACTCCAGTTATAAAATAATTAAGTCATATGTGTATAATGTACAGCATGGTGACTGTAGTTAATTATACTCTATTGCATATCTGAAGGTTGCTAAGAAAGTGAATCTTAAAAGTTCTCATCACAAGAAAAAAATTGCTTTGTAATTATGTATGTTGAAAGATGTTAACTAGATTTATTGTGGTGATCATTATACGGTATATATATATACTAAAACCCTAGGTAGTACATCTGAAACTTATGTTATATGTCAATTATCTCAATGAAAACAAACGAAAACAATGGAAATCAATGAAATAAGTCATGATAAATTGTGTTACAATCTCAGATGAAAGGAAAATAAAAAAAGGAAAACCAAGTGTAGTGAAATGAGCCCCAAATTCAGACCCATATATTCACCTGTGTGGTAGAGGCACAGACGAGTTATAGAAAGCAGTGACATAAAGCATAGGTTCTGTTACAAAACTGTTCAATCCTCTGCAGGTATATTCACAGCCTATACCAGCTGCCATACACAATGACTGGCATTTCACCAAACATTTCCTAAAATTTTTGGTTAGGGATTTTGCTAGGAAGAGTACTTAATAGCATAAAACCAAATTAAAAAGCAGATAATAGAAACTGACTCATAACTATTAACTGCCATATGAGGTAATAATTATGATTATTACAATAATAACTATGATTAATATATTAAGGGTAGCAGACAAAAGTTGACTCTTACCAAAAAACTTGAATCTACTAAACAAAAGGGAGATTGTACTTTGATCTGCAAAGTAATAACTAAACTGAAGTATTACACACATGAGACTAAAGAGCAGAGTAGACACAATAGAGCAAAACAAAGGATTAGTAAAGTAGAAAGTTATGTCACAAAATGCCGAGAGTAAAGCATTAAGACAAAAACAAGATTGTAAACGCAGGAAGATGTGTAAGACATTATAGAACATGATACAAAGTATAGTTATAGGGACACCTGGGCTGGCTAAGTCAGTCAGGCGTCTGACTCTTGATTTTGGCTCAGGTCATGATCTCATGCTTTGTGAGTTCGAGCCCTACATCATGCTCTGTGCTGAGTGTAGAACCTGCTTGAGATTCTCTCTCTCCCTCTCTCTCTGCATCTCTTCCACTTGTGCTTTCTCTTTCTCTCTTTAAAAAAATTTTTTAAATGTTTTATTTATTTGTAAGAGAGAAAGAGACAGTGTGACCAGGGGAGGGTCAGAGAGAGAGGGAGACACAGAATCCGAAACAGGCTCCAGGCTCTGAGCTAGCTGTCAGCACAGAGCCCAATGCGGGGCTCAAACCCAGGAACTGTGAGGTCATGACCTGAGCTGAAGTCGGACACTTAACTGACTGAGCCATCCAGGTGCCCCGCTTTCTCTCTCTTAAAAATAAATAAATAAACATTAAAAAAAGAAAAGTACAACATATTTGTAATTAAATTACATAAGAAAAGACCTGGGCAGAGAATTTTTTAAAACTGTTGGGAGAGATCAGTCTACATATGCAAACAGTTCTATAAAGCCCACGCATGATAAATATAAACCAAGCACTTTGTGTACAACCTAGCAAATTGCCGAAAATCAAAGACAAACAAAAATTATTAATAACTGCTCTTTGGAAAAAAATATACTTTCTTTTTAAAGGAAAAGTTATGGAGGGCCCTGGGTGGCTCAGTTGGTTAAGCATCTGACTTTGGCTCAAGGTCATGATCTCACGGCTTGGGAGTTCGAGCCCCGCCTCAGGCTCTGTGCTGACATCTCAGAGCCTGGAGCCTGCTTCGGATTCTGTGTCTCCCTCTCTCCCTCTCCGCCCTTCCACCAATCACCCTCTGTCTCTCTCTGTCTCTTAAAAATAAATACACATTAAAAATATAATAATAAAAAATAAAGGAGAAATTAAGACTGTTGATTTTGCAAAAAGAAACCATGCAAGCATAAAAACAAGAAAATGCTGCTTTTAGTGGTGAGATAAAATGAAAAATCCTTTTTCACTTCTTTTTGGGTTAATGAACCAAGAACCACTAACTAACCAAGAAACAAAAACATAAATAAAACAAAAAACCCAAGAACAGTCAGCGAGTGAGAATGTAAGTTTACATATTGATGGGTTTGCTTCAGTGGAACTGGAAAAACAACGTGTAGAGTAACTTCTAGATTAGAATATGAGTGCATTTCTCTGCCACACTGTGGTTCATTCTGCTAACTTTAGACAGCTCTTTTACTCTGGGTGTCATGTTGCTGGTGATAAAAGATTTGGAATTAATTTTAACAACCATGTTTCTATTATTAGTACCTTTAAATTGTCACAAATTTCTTTGACACCTGTCAGGATAACTTGCATAATCATAGTTAAACATACATAATTGTATGTATAATTATAATGCTTTCTTTTCCATTAAGATGTCTTACAAATGAATAGAAATCTAGTTCATGAAGTCTAAATGAATGGTTCCTTCACTAAGTCCAACTGAAACAACTGAAGTAAAATAAAATAAGAGTACTAATACAGTGAGATGCAGATCGGGACATGTGTTATTAATTAAAAATTACTCTAAAACACAAAGCAGGTGGAATCAGATTAATGTAAAAGGATAAAGAATTGAACGTCTTTCAAAGAAATATGGGTGAAAATCAGGATGACAAAAAAAATCCAGATTCCACAGGAAAATTTTTGATTATCTTTACTATCTATACTATCAAGGAATAAGGTATGGGTCTTCAATACCATTATTAAATTCCTTTGTTTTGACTACTTCTGTTCTTCATTCTCAGAATGGTTGACTTCAGTGTTTGTTTAAAGACTGAAGCCCAAGGAGGGGCATCTAGGTGGCTCAGTCAGTTAAGCATCTGACTTTGGCTCAGGTCATGATCTCATGGTTTGTGGATTCGATTCCACTTAGGGCTCTGTGCTGACAGCCAGGATCCCGGAACCTGCTTCAGATTCTGTGTCTCCCCCTCTCTCTGCCCCTCCCTCCTCTGTCCATCAAAAATTAAATAAACATTAAAGAAAAAAAAAAAGACTGAAGCCCAAGGAAAGTTGACCGAGGCTCTACTAGACTGTGGAGGCTTGTTGGAGAAATGAAGCAGTGCCCCTGGGTATTATGTGGTTTCTTTAGCAAATAATGTCTTAAACCCAGAAAGCAAGTTTCCCATATATTCAAAAGGAATTATTGCCTGGCCTCATTTCCACCTCTGATTTCTTCTTTCAAAGAGCCAAAAAACTACACTCAGTATACATATATACATATCCACTCACTTGTTACTTTGTAGACAAGTTTTTAAGAAGCTCATGACATTTACAAAAAGGAAATTATGTTATAATATAAGTGAAAACTGTTCAATAAGTGAAATAGGTGAAGAGGGTTAAGATACAAACTTCCAGTTGTAAACAAATGACTCATAAAGATGAAAATACAGCACAGGGACAATTGTCAATAACACTGTAATAACATTGTGTGGTGACAGATGGTGACTACACTTATCACGGTGACCACTGAGGAATGTATAGAATTGTTGAAAGACTATATTGTGCAACTGAAATTAATATAATATTGTGTGTCAGCCATACTTTAATGATAAAAATAAAAATAAAGCATTCTAAAAAATACTTTCTAGAATGGCAACAAAGCCAACATACACAAATTTTAATATAATAGCTTTTTTATAGAGATTTCAGAGCTAAAATTATAAAAGGAAATAATTTGTATTATAAAATGTGGGGATGCTACTGGTCCCAAGTTGTATTCATGCAAAATAAAAGGTGCTTACTCCCCAAAGTAATATCTTTTATGTTGTGATATGTTATACAATATTATTGTATTACTGAACTTGGGAAAATAAAAATGAAGATATCTCCCCATTTCAGCAGTGTTAGGTGACCCTGAACAGTGTCAGCTTGAAAAGGAAAGAAGGAAAAAAAAACAAAAACAAAAACAAACAAGAGTAGAGAAAATGTATGAAAAGCTCTGGTGCTAGGATTCAATGGCAAGCACACTGCTTGAATTCACCCAAAGAGCCATTAGTTTTTTAATAAAATAATATGTAATAAAATAATATGGAAACTTTGAAAATCAGTGGCCTAAGGCCTGGTTATAAATCTGGGGAAGTTGCTGCTCTTATAACACTCTTACCTGTGGGATCCGTTTCAATCCAGAGGAGCCAATGGTCACAGTCCAGGCTTCTGAGAAAGAAGTTGCCAGGGAAAAGAAACCTCAAGAGGTGCCCAGAGAGCATCCAAAAGCATCTCAGAGAACACTAAGGATAACACGTGGCCACAGGTAGATCTGTGTGGCCATTATCAGCTAGCCATTCTAGTACGGGTTTACTTATAAGGGGGCTTGCCTCTTCTGCTTTGGAAGACCAAAGACTGAGTTTCCTCACACTCTGCCATATAAGCTAATGTCTAACATGGTGAATAGCATTCACCTAGATGGTATGTACTGTGCAGAGACAATAATTTATACAACCTGAGGTACATTGTCACAATTAATAGGTAGGAAGAAAGCAATGTTAGGAGGAGACTTCATAGCTTTAAATATATATATTAGTAAGCAAACAGGTCTAAAATTAATTAATTCTATTTCCAACTGAAAAAGCTAAAATATTACCATTCAAAGAAAGTGAATGGAAAAAAATGAAGAAAAACACAGTAGTTATATGAAAAGCAAAAACCTGTAGATGATAAAAAGGAAGATTGTGTTTAAGTCTAATATGATTAGGGCATATGTATGCTAAAGGATAACTGAACCTAAATATTAAGCATTAGAAATAGAAAACAGTATACTAACAGATTCAGAGGTGATTAAATATAAGCAAATTTTGTACATAACATAAACCTTTAACAGCAAATTTGAAAGAAACTGAAGTATGTAAATTTTAAAGAAAAAAGTGCTAATGTTAAATCACAAGCTTTATATCACTTGAATAGGCTTTAATTGAAAAGAAGCTTAGAATATACTTTTAAAAACAAGAGAAAAACTTTTAATTCTAGGCATTCCAAAACAGAGAAAAATAGAAAATATTTTATAATTCTATCTAGCATAAAATTTACAACTCTATCAGACATTATTAATCTCACAAAGAAAGCAAATAATTCATTTATGTAAATATAGGCATACTGATACTTAATAAGATATTAAGTGTGCCAAATACACTGAGAAAATAAAAGTAGTATAATAATGGTTGTTCCATTAAAGAAAGACAAGGGTGTTTCAACCTTAGGAAAACCATTAACATAATTCAATTTGAAAAACAACTAAAAGAAGGAAGACCATTTACATATTTCAAAAGGTACTAAAATGCATTTGGTAATGTTTAATAAGCAATTGTGATTAAATTCTTAAAAAGTGGGAAATGTATCATGATTTTATTAATAAAGTACATCCTTTAACACCAATACTTAACATGATGATGAGGTGATAAAAGAGTCACTAACATTGTCAGGAAAAAATTCTCGATGTCTTTCATCACTGCTATTTTTTAGTATCCATTTCCACAGGTACTAAATTACTAATGAAATTTAGAAAATTTAGTAATTAGTAAATTACTAATGAAAAAGCAGTAGACATGTTGAAAACATATAATCAATATCCACAGGTGGAAATACAAAAGAAACTACTTAACAAGACAAATGTTTGAATCAGTATGACAGGCTATTACTTCTTCTACGATTTTTATTCATTCTAAAAATAACCATAAAGGGAAGTCACAGAGTAAAGTGAACACGCAGTGTTCTAGTGCTGCTAATACAAATCACCATAAATTTGGTACCTGAAACAACTATATTTATGATTTCACAGTAGTCTAGGTCATATCTGGTGGGCCATGGCTGGCCAGCTTCTCTGCTCAGCATATCATAAGGCGTAGGCTCGGGCTACAGTTCTAATCTGAGACTTGGGGTTCTTCCAAGTTTACTAGTCTGGCAGAATCTCATATTTTGTAATAAATCCAAGGTCCCCATTTCCTTCCCTTCAGTGGGGCCACTCTGCCCCTAAAGAATGCCCACATTCTTTCTCACTTGGCCTCTTCCAGCATCAAGCCAGCACCTGTAGGTGAATCATTCTTAAGCTTTGGATCTCTTTGACATTTTCTTCTGCTGCCAGCGAGAGAAAATTCTACTGTTAGAGTCTCCTTTATTAGATTTAGTTTCCCTGGATAATCTCTCTTAAGGTCAACTGTGATGCAAGATTTTTTCACAATTAGAACAATGCAGGTAAAAGCTTAAATATAAATGTGTATAAATATATATAAATATAAATAAGTATATATACGGCATATTTATTTTTAAGCATTTTCATAATATAAATATATATGTTCTGCACATCTATTTTTATTTCTTAAGTTTTCGGCAGTATATGTATACATACGTATATATATCAACTTTATAGAGAGATATATCTAATCTTGTATGGGGAAAAAATAGTGTAACTATTATGAACATCAAGTTTGAAGAGATTCTTCATGGTTCAAATTCCAGACTCAATCTACCCTAAGAAGGAAATAATTTCACTTTCATGTGCCTCAATGTTCTCATATATAATAAAGGGAGAAAAAAAACCCAGTATATCTTTCACAAGGTTGTTTTGAGGAGGTAATGAGCTAACAAATGTATTTAAAACAGCACATAGCTTCAGATTAATTTTAAAATGTAGTATGATTTCATTTGAAATAAAAATGTAAACTTTTGGACAATTGGCAAAGACTCTGAAGTTTATTTGAAAAATTAAATATAAAAGAATAGTCTGTTACCTTTTGAAAAGAAAAATAAATCTCTAGGGTGCCTGGGAAGCTCAGTAGTTTGAGCGTCTGACTCCTGACTTTTGTTCAGGTCATGATCCCAGAGCTGTGGGATCAAGCTCCCGTCAATCTCCATGCTGAGCATGAAGCTTCCTCATACTCTCTCTATCTCTGTCTCTAAAATAAAAGAAGAAAAAGAAAAAAGAAAAAGGCTGTACTTCTGTTAGCAAAATACACTAAACAGCACCAAATGATGACATTCTTTCACAGAAATGGACATGTTCATTCATTCATTCATTCATTCACTCAATCTATTACAGACATTTCTGTTGGCACTGAAGAGAGATAAAGCAGTAATGGAACAGATAAAAATTCCTGAGTGAAACATATATTCAGAATGGAAAAACATAATTTATGATGTTTTAACAGGAGTGTGAACTTGGCTATAATAATTTTTAGATGCAAAATGACCCACTAGTCATTATTTATTTTAATCTGAGAGTATTTTTTGGTGTTGCTATTCCTAGGTATGTCAATTGCTGATCAAAATGAGCTTAAGTTTTTTGAGGATAGGAGTTGATTTACTCAGCTTTGTGTCTCCTGTAGCATTTAACAAAATAATAGAGAATCCTCATATTATGTTCGGATGAAAGAACATGTGAAATAATAACTTTAAGAAATCTTTCAAAAGCTGTGAAGAAGTAGGCTTTTTAATGTATTTGAACTTTTATTTTTAATCGACATTCACTGAACAAAGAAAGCAGAGAGAAGCAATTTTTAATTGTAATTAAAATATACAAAGTAAACCTCTGTTTGCAAGAACAACAATAAATAATAACTGAAATAAAGTTCAGGTTAGGAAACAAATTGAATTAGCAACAATTCTATATCCAAGTTTTCCCAGTGAATTACTATTTTAAAGGAGGCAAATTTATAATCAATTTTAATTAATGTATTAAAATTAAATGTTAAGATGTAAAATCTAGAGCTTGCTTAATTGTATTTTTATAACCAATAACACAAAGATTGTTTTTATGGAATAAAAATAAATATATCTAAAAGAGACACATCTGCCTTTAGATTGACACTATATTAGCAGCTTCATGTTTATTCTCTTCTTTAAACTTTACAATACATTTGAAGAAACAGATGTAGGAATTTTAGTTCATTGAGGTCATGCAATCAGCCCAACGCTACACATTTATGAAGGTTTTTGAGTTGGTATTCAATGCAAATTTATACTTCTCTAAAGTCTATGCTTCTTAGCATATATTTTCCATAATTGGAAAAGCAGTGAGAAAGGGAGAGAGGGAGGGATTGAGGGAAATAAATATAATTATTAAAATATTTTAATTGCATTGGAATTAAATTATATAATTATATGTGTGTGTGCGTGTGTGTGTGTTTACTTTGTACATCATACATACATTTTAAAGGGAGTGATGTATTACACATTTAAAGGTATTCTTCAAGTAGTTTTGCATGACATGCACTTTATTCATAGCTTGTTGAATTCTCAGGATTATGTATGAGCTTCATCTTTGCTGATGTGTCTGGCTTGATTCTGTTAATTTCACCAGAGACTTAGGTTGTTTTAAGTTTGATATTAAAAAGCATGGCTGTACTAAACATTGTCCTGTGCTTCGTTGGGCATGGTGTGAGAGCTTTTCCAGGGTAAATACTCAGGGTAGAACAGCTGGGGAGTAAGATGTATGCACCTTTAATTTTGTGAGATATTGCCAAATTGACATTAAAATTATTTTGGCAGATTTGTACTCCCACCAGCATGTGGAATATTTCCTTTGTTCCACATTTTCAGCATCAACTGCTATCAAAATGTCTATCTGACATTTTCTAATATGAGGCCACGTAGATTTTTTGACATGTATTGATTTCTCCTAGTTGCCACTTCTATAGAACTCTTCATGCTCGCCTAAAAGAAAGCATTCTATATGGAGCTCTCCTTTCCCTGAGAACCAAAGAGAAGCCATTTTAAAGATATAAAAGAATTAGATAAAAGGTTAAAAAGGGGGAACATATGAACATAAATTTACTGCAGGTAATCCTCTAAGGGAAGCCTATTTTATTAATTTACAAAACCAAATAAAGAAATAATTCAGCTATCTAAGCATTATTGGCTAGTGTTCAGGGAACAGCACCAGCTTACTTGCTACCAATCAACTTTGTACACAAATTCCTGTTGACTGTCATCCAGTTCACTACTAAATGAATAAGAATAAATTAGAAATCTCATTTTTGTGTAACTGGAAATCTCTCTCCTTTTTTTATTATGTTAAAACACACATACACATAAACCTTTATGTTTGTTCTCAGTGCTGCTTCAATCACCTCTTTCATCTAGAAAGAAGATATATAATATTTAAGCCACTAAATATAAAGGACAAACCTACTATATGCAAGTGAACTACTCATGACATAAGTAGTTTGTATTGTCTTCATTTATGTTATGTTTACTATTTTCATCTAAGAGATTATTAAACCATCAAAAATACTCATCAAATACTCATCATCTATAGAAAGAGCATTTGATAAAATTCAACATATTTTTATGGTAAAAACTCTCAATAGTGGGTATAGAAAAAAACATAACTCAACATAATAAAGACTACGTATGATAAAGCCACAGCTAACACCATACTCAATACTGAAAAGCTAACAGCTTTTACTTAACTCAGGAACAAGACAAGGTGCCCACTCTTGCCACTTTTTATTCAGCACAGAATTGGAAATCCTAGCCACAGACATCTGACAAGAAAAAATAAATAGAATGCTTCTATATTGAAAAAGAAGAAGTAAAATGGTCACTTGCAGACAACATGATACTATACACAGAAAACCCTTAAGACTCCACTAAAAAACTATTAGCAGCAACGAACAAATTCAGTGAATTTGCAGAATGCAAAATTAATATACATACATCTATTGCATTTCTATATACTAATAATGAACTATGAGAAAGAGAAGTTAAGAAGACTATCTCATTTACCATTGCATCAGAAAGAATAAAATACCCAGGAATAAATATAACCAAGGAGGTGAAAGAATTTCATGCTGCAGACTATAAGTCATTGATGAATGATATTAAAGATAACACAAATAAATGGAAAAATCTACTGTACTCATGGATTGGAAGAATTAAAATTGTTAAAATGTCCATACAACCTAAGGTTGACTGGGTGGCTCAGTTGGTTAAGTGTCTGATTCTTGGTTTTGGTACAGGCCATGATCTCATGGTTCATGGAAGTGAGCCCCATGACTGGCTCTGCACTGATGTAAAGTCTGCTTGCGATTATCTCTCTCATTTCTCTCTGCCTCTCTCTCTGCTTGTACTCTCTGTCTTTCAAAAATAAATAAATGTTTATTTAAAATGCCCATACTATACAAAGAAATCTATACACTCAATGTAATCTCTATCAAAATACAATAAACAATTTTAAAATTGTATGGAATCACAAAAGACATCAAATAGCCAAAGCAATCTTAATAAAGAAGAACAAAGCTGGAGGTAACGTGTTTGCTGATTTCAAACTATACTACAAAGCTACAGTTATCAAAAAAGTATAATAGTGGTACAAAGACAGACATATAAATCAATGGAAAGAATAAAGAGTCTGGAAATAAACCCACACACATATGGTCAATTAATCTTTTATGAAGGAAGCAAGAATATGCAATAGGTTAAGACAATCTCTTCAATATGATTTTAGGAAAACTAGCAAAAGTAGAAGCAAAAGAATGAAACAGATCACTACCTACACCAGATACAAAAATAACCTAAAAAATAGATTAAAAACTGAAGTAAAACACCAGAAACAATAAAACTACTGGAAGAAAACATAGTCAGAAAGCTCTTTAACATCTATCTTAGTGATATTTGTTTTGATCTGTCTTGTCTCCTCAAGGCAGAGGCAACAAAAGCAAAAACAAATGGAACCACATCATACTAACAAGCTTTAGGAAAGCAAAAAAACCATTAACAAAATGAAAAGGTAACCTACTGAATGGAAGAAGATATTACAAATGATATTAACCAACACAGGACTAATATCTAAAATATATATTAAAAATCACACAACTCAAATTTTAAAAGAGCAAGCAATTTAATTAAAAATATGAGTGTCTGGAATAGAGATATTTCCAAAAAGGAAATACTTATGGCCAATAGGCACATGGAAAGATGCTCAATATTACTATTATTAGGAAAATGAATATCAAAACCACATTGAGCTATCACCTTACACCTGTGAGAATGGCTATTATGAAAAAGATAAGAAATAACAATCATGAATGAAAGAGGAGAGATCACAATCATCACCACAGAAATGTAAACAATTATAAGATAATGCTATGAAAAATTATATGCCAACAAACTAGAAAATCTAGAAAAAATGGACAAATTCCTAAAAACTCACAAACTACCAAAACTAAAACTGGAAGAAATAGAAAATGTGAACAGACCCATAATCAGTAAAAGAATTGAATCTGTAATCAAAAATCTCCCAACAAACAAGGGTCCTGGGCCACATGACTTCCAGGGGAATTCTACCAGACATTTAAAGAAGAGTCAATAACCTATTTTTCTGAAAAAGTTCCAAATAGAAATGGAACTCATTCTAAGAAGCCAGAAGTACCTTGATTCTAAAGCCAGACAAAGATCCCTAAAAAGAAGAATTCCAGGCCAATATCCTTGGATATTGGAAGAACACGGATGAAAAATTTATCAACAAGATATTAGCAAATCAAATTCAACAGTACATAAAATAATTATTCACTTTGATCAAGTGGGATTTTTTCCTGAATTGCAGGGCTGGTTCAATACTCACAAATCAATGACTGTGATATACCACATTAATAAAAGAAAAGATAAAAAACAAATGATCCTCTCAATGGATACAGAAAAATCATTTGACAAAACACACCATCTATTCTTGATTAAAAAACAAAAACCCTCAACAAAGTAAGGATAGAAGGAACACACCTCACAATCAAAAAGGACATATACAAAAAACCCTCAGCTAATATCATCCTCAACAGGGAAAAACAGAAGCTTCTCCTACAGTCGGGAAGAAGACAAATATGTCCCCTCTCATCATTACTATTTAACATAGTACTATATGTATTAGACTCAGAAATCAGACAACAAAAAGAAATTAAAGGCATATAAATCAGCAAGGAAGAATTCAAACGTTCACTATTTGCAGATGACATGATACTCTATGTGTAAGACCTGAAAAACTCCACGAAAAAACTGTTACAACTGATACATGAATTTAGCAGTCACAGGATATAAAATCAATGTGCAGAAATCTTTTGCATGTCTATACAACAATAACGAAGCAGCAGAAAAAAAAATCTAGGAATAAATCCCTTTTGCAACTGCACCCAAAACAATAAGATACCTAGGAATAAATCTTAACAAAGAGGTAAAAATCTGTACTCTGAAAATGATAGAACACTTATGAAAGAATTTGAAGAAAGACAAAAGAAATGGAAAAGATTTCCATGCTTATGGACTAGAAGAACAAACATTGTGAAAATGTCTATACTATCCAAAGCAATCTACATATTTAGTGCAATCTCTATCAAAATACCACCAGCATTTTTTGCAAAGCTAGAACAAATAATCCTAAAATTTGTATGGAACCAGAAAAACCTCAAATAGCCAAAGAAATTCTGAAAAAGAAAAACAAAAGTGGAGGCATCATGATTCCAGATTTCCAGCTATATCACAAAGCTGTAGTCATTGAGATAGTATCATGCTGGCACACCTAGGTCAATGCAACAGAATTGAAAACCCAGGAATGGATCTCCATTTATATGGTCAACTAATCTTCAGCAAAGCAGAAAAGAATATCCAATGGAAAAAAAAAAAAAAAGAAAGTCTCTTCAACAAATGGGAAAGCTGGACGGTGACATGCAGAAGAATGAAAGTAAACCACTTTCTTACACCATACACAAAAATAAATTCAAAATGAATGAAAGACCTAAATGTGAGACACTAAACCATCAAAATCCTGGAGGAGAACAAAGGCAGCAACCTCTCTGACCTTAACTTGAGCAACTTCTTAAGAGACATGTCTCCAGAGGCAAGGAAAACAAAGGCAAACAAGAACTACTGGGACTTCATCAATATAAAAAGCTTCTGAAGAGTGAAGGAAACAATTAACAAAACTAAAAGGCAAGTGATGGAACGGGAGAAGATATTTGCAAATGTTATATTGGATAGTTAGTATCCAAAATCTATAAAGAACTTATTAAACTCAATATGCAAAAACGAATAATCCATAAATCCAGTAAGAAATGGGCAAAAGATATGAATAGACACTTGTCCAAAGAAGATATCCAGATAGTTAACAGACACATAAAAAGATGTTCAATATCACTCATCATCAGGATGATGCTCAAAATCAAAACCACTATGAGATACTACTTCACATCTATCAAAATGGTTAAAATTAACAACACTGGAAATAACAGATGTTGGTGAGGATGCAGAGAAAGGGGAACCCTCTTGCACTGCTGGTGGGAATGCAAACTGATGCAGTCATTCTGGAGAACAGTGTGGAAGTTCTTCAAGAAAAAAAAATATAACTACCTTATAATCCAGCAATTGAACTATTAGGTATTTACCCAAAGGATACAAAAATACAGAGTTGAAGGGGTACATGTAGCCCAATGTTTATAGCAGCACCATCACCAATAGCGAAACTATGGAGAGAGCCCAAATACCCATTGACTGATGAATGGATAAAGAAGATGTGGTATACATATGTATATATACCCACACACACACATACTATATATATATCTCCCCCCACATACTATATACACACACACACACACTATATATACATACACTATGATATATATATGTGGTATATATCTGAATATACACCCACATACACACACACACTATACACACACACACACTCATATATATACACTATATATATATATATATATACACACACACACATTATATATATACATAATGGAATATTAAATATTACTCAGCCATTAAAATAATGGAATCTTGCTATTTGCAATGATGTGGATGGAACTGCAATATATTATGCTAAGTGAAATAAGTCAGAAAAAGTCAAATATCATATGCCTTAATTCATATGGGGAATTAAAAAGGTGGTGGTGGTGGGGACAAGAGTGAAACAAACTGCAAGAGTCTCTAAATGATAGAGAACAACTGTGAGTTGACCAGAGGAAGGTAGGTGGGACATGGTCTAGATGGGTGAAGGGCATTGAGGTGCTTGTGATGAGCACTGGGTGTCTTATGTAAGTGATGAATCATTGAATTCTACTCCTGAAACAAACTGCACTTTATGTTAACTAAAGTTTATATAAAAATAAATAAATACATACATACATACATTAATTTAAAAAAGATATGACAATTGTTGGTAAGGATATGGGGGAAAAAAAAAGAGAACCAGAGAGAACCCTTATGATTGTTGGTGGGAATGCATAATGGTATAGCCACGATGAGAAACTATGGAGTTTCCTCATAAAAATAAAATACTGCTACTGCTCTTCAGCAATCCCACTTTTGGATATTTCTCTGAAGAAAATCAAAACATTAATTCAAAAAATTAATGCATCTCTATGTTTACTGCAGTATTATTTATAATAGCCAAGATGTTGAAGCAACCTAAATATCCATCAATAGTTGAAAAGATAAATAAGATATAGTATATGTGTGTGTGTGTAAAAAAAAAAAAATATATATATATATATATATATATATATATATATATATATATAATGTATCTATCCATCCACCAAGGATGATCACTTAGTTATAAAATAAGAAGAGTGAAATCTTGCCATTTGTGACAATATGTATGGGTCACAGGGTTATATGAAAAGTGAAATTAGTTAAACAGAAAATCACAAATACTATATTATTTCATGTTATATGGAATCTAAAATGCAAAACAAGTGAACAAATCAAGCAGAAGAATCATAAATACAAAGAACAGAATGGTAGTTGCCAGAGGGGATCCCAGAGGGGATGTGGAGTGGGGGTAGTGGAAAAGGGGAAATAGGAGAAAGGAATTAAAAAGTAGAAGCTTTCATTTATAAAATAAACAAGACTCAGGGTACAGCATAGGGAATATGGTTAATAATATTTAACAAACTTGTATGGTGACAGATGGTAGTAGGTTATCATGGTGATCACTTTGTAAGGCATATAAATGTTGAATCACTGTGCTATACACCTGAAACTAATATAATATCATATACCAACTACACTTTAATAAAAAACCCTCCTCATCCTCTAGAAACATATTTCTTAAAAATGGATATTTGATATAAACTTCATTCCTCTTTGTACTTTGTAGTCAATTATGGATTCTATTTTTTCTGATGAATATGCCAAAATATCAATATTATTTTAAATAATTTTTACTTACTAAAAACCAAAATATTACTCTTTTAAGGAATAATTAAAAATGTCTTTTTTAAACAGTTAAAAAGCAAAAGAAACAACTGCAATTAATATTTAAACTCAACTATTTTATATAAAATTCACTTGGATTCTCAAAAAATATTCACTCAAATAAATGTAATTAAAAATTTTAATAATCTACAACTACACATTTTTTTTTTATTTTAGAGAGAGAGAGTGAATGGGAAGATGAGCAGAGAGAGAAAGGATCTTAAGCAGGCTCCATAATCAGTGCAGAGCCCAAAAACGGGGGTGGGGGGGGCTCCATCCCATAATCCTGGGATCATGACCTGACCAAGCTGAAATCATTTCAAAAACTCAACCAACTAAGCAATACAGGCACCCCAGTCTACAAGCAGACATTTAATCAACTTTTCCATGAGACATAACAGATTCTTGAAAGATAATTTCTGATACCAGCTTTTTTTCATTTTGCTGTCTATAAGGAGTTTTATTGTTCCTTTTAAGGGAATAAAACAACTGCCAGTTTATATCCCTGTAGCATAAAGTGGGTCAATTACTGACTTGAATTTCTTAGACTGTACTATTAGATGTTTTTGAGTTGAAGTGATAAGACCTAATAATGTAAGATATGAAGATATCCCAAATTAAAAATATTGTGTCTCCTTAAATAGCAACATTAGAATATAAACTAAACGTTAGGTATATGTATGGTGATTTGCAGATGTAAAGAAAACTATACCAGGAATTTGAGAATTTCTGAATATAATTAACATCACAAACGAAGCTATTTAAGCTTAAATAACATCACAAAAGAAGCTATTTAAGAGTAGAGAGTTTTTCTTAACATTTTTCAGTTTCAAGTAAGCACAGGTGACTGACTGTCAAAATAAAACAACACAGCATAAATAGCCTTCTTAAGGTAAGTGACCTATTGACAATTTTGGAGCAACTACATGCGATACTTGAAAGCTATCAATGCTTACTTAAATCTTCATTTTTATCATAAAGGCAATCATTATATTACTGTTGGTAGAATTATTCTGAGGGAATTGCATATGACCCTTTCACACATGAAATGTCTCAGTCGCTCAATGTTACTGATATTTACTTGTCAGTAGCTGGCTATTTCATTTGTGACTATGAAAAATAAATGGAGACCACTTTTCATCCAGAGAGCAAAATGCTATGATGAATCAAATCACTATTAAACTGTGAATCAAGTTAGTGGTGTTTTTATTCTAAAAGAATAAATTATTCTATTGTTTAAAATAATTTTCAGGGAGCCAAGCTTCCTGGCATTTGGTCTGTGTATGAACAATGTATTTGGGGTTTTATGAAATAGTAATTTTAATAAATTAGGAGATTGGATTCTTTCATCATTTTCTCTTTGCTTCTACTTTTTTGCAGTTTGAAAAAGAAATTCCCAAGTGAAGTAATCAAAACTCGGCTGGTGTTATTGAGTATTATTTATACTGTTCTGTATCTGGTATGCCTTTGGACTTCAGAACAGTGTTCATGGGGTTATGAATCAAGAGCTCTAGGTTTTAGCCTCAGATACTCCATTACTGTGTGAGCTTAGACAAACTTTTGAAGTTCTACTTTTTTTTATATGCCTGTTTAAAATCAATAGATTGGTTGTGATAGATCAGCTTATTTCTAAGTCTAAAATTATATGACTGTCTCCTTGAACACATCTAATTAGGAAATCACTATATTTGTGCCAATATAACATTCTGTTCTATTTTTTTTCAGCACCCACAGACAAGTTTCAGCTATATTTTAACTACATACAGATATTTCTCAGCATATGGCAATCCAACAGCTGAATGTCATTATCAAGCAATGTTTAAATCAAGGAATGGATTTAATACATGCTCTTTATCAAAGAATATAAAGAAAATTGTGTGGCCCTACCTCTGGTGCTGGCTTAGTCCCCACCTAACCATAAAAACTTCCTGTGAGGAGTCTGGTCCTTATTCTATACCTTTGTGTGGTTATTCAGGCCAGATTCTGGCAATTACAAAGAACTTACCTAAAACTGTCCTCTCCACAGTTCACTGCAAGCTCTGAAGGGAGTTTCTCTCAAGAACTTAAGACCCTCTCCTCCTTCCTCTTTCCAGATATTTGCATTTCTAGGTCTTAGGTCCTGGACCTTGAGCAGGGGTCTTCTTCTGACTCCTCCCCCAAGGATGAGGAGGATGGGGAGGCTTGGGGAAGGGAAACCTCTAAGACCCTTTCCCTCCTTCTCAGTACCCAGTACTTTTCCATTCATAGTTCTCCCTCTACCCCCTCCCTTTTATCCCAGAGTCCAAAAAACTGCTGGAGCCTTTGCTGGGGTTTTCTCAATAGTGAGACAACCCCCAGGACCTCATTCACCCACCTAACTCTGAACAAGGTATGCCTTTCACGGAAGGAAGTGAAACAGGAGAAGCCAGCAGTTTCTCTGGTTTAGAACTTGCTTATTTCATCATGAGTGAAGGCTTCTTTCATTTTTGACTTGTTGCTTTAATGGTCCACTCTGGCACCTGACCAGTCAGCATTCTCTGTCTCTCTGCTGTTTTTCTTTCAGGAGCTCCACTGACAACTTAGTGAGATTGGATGAATCTATGCTATATCCAACCTGCATTTTCTATTTAAGCAAGTGTGTGTAGGAAGGGTCTCATTATGCTTAGAAAAATCTCTTATTTGTTTTCTTACAGTTTGAATATACTCTTATTCCTTACTGTCTACTGTCACTAAAATAGTAGAAAGGGATCGAACTAAGAAGTCTCTTCTCTCATTTGTTCTAATTACATGAAATACTTTTAAACTTAAGAGAAAGAAAGACCATGGGAACACATAAAATAATCCTATAATGATTGAAAACCAATGGAAATAGCACATGTTTAAAACAGTGATATGATTTCATATACTTTCACGCTATAGTAATTATCAAATGTTGAATTTATTTACTATAACCACAAAAGACGTTACACAGAACTTTTTCTTCCATCCTGAGTTGATGGTCATTTTCTCTGCTGAAAATAAATTTACTGTCTCATAAGACTGTCATTCTTTTTTGTTTTTTAGATGTTTTATTTATTTTTGAGAGAGAGAGAAAGAGCGTGAGCAGGGGAGGGTCAGAGAGAGAGGGAGACAATCTGAAGCAGGATCCAGGTTCTGAGCTGTCAGCATAGACCCCAGTGCATGGCTCGAACCTACAAACAGTGAGATCATGACCTGAGCCAAAGCCAGACACTCAACCTACTGAGCTACCCAGGTGCCCCAAGACTATCATTCTTAAATCGTTTCCTTACATTCAAATATTTAACTATATTTATATTTCAAATTATGTTTCTTATGATGAAACTTGTACAGTGAACATATGGTTATTAAGGAAGGCTTTCACAGATATTACATGTGACCCATGTCTCCTCCAAGTTAAACAGGACTAGGATCTTCAGTATTTTAAAGGATCTGGCCTGGTACTATAGATTTTGACATACTGGTAATATTTCAGGCTCATATTGAAAGTGGAATTCATTATAGATCATAACTGTGCAATAATCATTCTTTAAAAGATATTTTTAATAATATTTTAATCTTTGGTAATATGTTTCATGTCAGACAGAAGCTTTTCTGATGTAGTATATAAATAAATACTGAATTCCCTTGATTTTAAATTTGGCTGGGTTAGAATTAGTTTCCTTCTGTTTTTCAATAAATAATATTTTTCTTTAAAAAATTATATACAAAGAGTATATGTAACCTATTTTGTTTTGAAATATATGATAACAGATCTAGATATATATATATGTGTATATATATGTGTGTATATATATATATATGTGTGTATATATATATATATATATTTATTTCCTTGGTGAAAGAAGCTATATGTATGTATATATGTACTATGTTATACATATTTTTCAATTTATCTGTGTACTTTTAAATATTAGCTTCCTGACTCCTGCCACAGATATTCAGAATCTTCTAAAAAAAATTACCCTATATCTCCTTAACTTTAACTTATGTAACTTATGTAACTTACTAATGTAACTCAATTTAATATATTACTAGTTTTTATACCACATAGAATCTTATAATTATTATAATTCTTCTGAAACTTCTTCATTCAACATTATACATAGGAGATAAATCCATAAAGCTAAAGTTTATTCAGAGTCAGTGTTTTGTAATATTCCATTGTGTGAATACTGTCTAAATTATTATTTCATTGTTCTGTTTAGATTTTCGATGATTTAGCCCTTAAAAATAAGGCAATGGAAATATTTCTATGCATGCTTACTGATTGGATTGGTCAAGACTTCTAAGATATAAACCTACTAAGATATAAACCTACTTCTAAGATATAAATTTACTAGTGTAAATGCTTGGTCTTACAAATAGAAGACATGCTTGCTCATTTTAAAAAGTTAAGGCTGAGGGGTGACTGGGTGGCTCAGTTGGTTAAGTATCTGACTTCGGCTCAGGTCTTTATCTTGCAGTTGGTGGGTTTGAGCCCTGTTTTGGGCTCTGTGCTGACAGCCAGCTCAGAACCTGGAGCCTGTTTCAGGTTCTGTGCATCCCTCTCTCTCTGACCCTCTCCTTCTCATGCTGTCTCTCTCTCTCTCTCTCTCCCTCAGAATTAAATAAAACATTTAAAAAGAGTTACGGCTCATGGCTCATTCTTTTCCAACAGCATATACTTTAATTTATTACAGATTTTCCATGCTGTGAGATCACAATGAGTGAAATCCTTGTCAACACTTGCTATTAAAAAGCTTTAAATTGTTTTCTTCTTCTTTTTAGTTTGTGTAAAAGATCTTATGTGATATTAATATTCTGATTAACAACGATAATCAGCAATTTTTCATAATTATTGGTAATTTGTATTTCCTCTTATGTTTTACCTCATTTTTGTCTCTTTTTCATGATTGTGAGTTTTTAGTATTATCAGAGTCCTTCTTTACCAAATTATATATGTAACAAATATCTTCTCCAGTTTGAGAGATTTTTTGTGTCTTAATGAAACAAAGTTCTTAAGTTTAATATAATGAAATTAAATATTGGTATTTTTGTTTCCTTTTAATGAAAGCATTACCCTTAACATGATAAGAAAGTTATACATCTTTATTTAAAAAAATATTTTATAGTTACTTAATGCACCTGGAGTTAATTTTCTTTGTGTGGTAGGCATCCGATTAAATATGAATATACCAATTAATTACTTAATTTTCAAAAACACTTTCAAATTAAAACATGTAGACATCATTTTTGGCATAGAATTTTGCTTTGCCATAAATAGTTTTGAAATGTTCTTTTTAGTGCTCGGTTATTCGACAAACTTTAAAACCAATTTACTTTTTAAAGAGAGTATGTTAATAATTTAAGTTGACATATGTTTAGAAATAATGCCTGTCACGTGCAATATACTATGTAGATAATTGAAACATGATTAGTCAAATATAGATTCAGTATTGGAAAAGTACTAGATATAGCTGTTGTATACATTTTTATATAAATTATTTTATACATATTTCAATATTTATAGGTATATGGGTCAATGATTCTCTTTCTCTTTGTCTCTCTCTCTCTCTCTCTCTCTCATATATACACACTTGCCCCCCCACCACACATACACACTCAGAAAAACAAATCCTTCTTTTCATAATTCAAGTTTCACTTAATTTTATCATTACTGCTCTCATCATTTTTTGATCAAGAAAATATATAATATACTTTGACCTAGTAGTATTTCTCAAAATTATTAGATATTGGAGCTTTATTTATTTATTTTTTGTTTTGATTTTTCTGCTACATAGCTATTAATATCCTGTGGAATTTGGGGGGGCATTAATTTAAAGCATAGTCTTTTAAACTTACATTACAATATATTTTTTTTAAGGTCCAAAACCCAACCAAAGCTGCAACACTGAAACTGTAAAAGAAAACAAAAACAACAAGAAGTTTTATCAACTGGTATAAAGACATAAAGATTGTTAACCTAAGCAAACATATTCCTCTCAGGGTAAAAAACATCAGGAAGAAATTGGGCCAATGAATTTTCATCATAAGTTTAGTTGGCAGAGTGTTCACAGTTTTGGCAGATCTAGCTAGGCCTGAACTTCAAAACTATTCCTCTTTTGAAATCTGATGGTACAGCATGTGATTTCACTCATTTCTGACACTCTGCCATTTGAATCTACACAGTGCATATCGCTCTATACTGCACACAGTAAAATGTAAAAATACATATTTGAATTAAAGAATGACTGATAAAATGAAATTTTTAAAGATTTAAAATTATTCCATGTGTAAATATTCTACCTAATGTTATTTACATATTGTAGAGAATAGATCTTTTCACTAGTCAAACAATGTTACATGTTACTAGGTATAAATACTACTTTTTCTTTTAACAAATTTATAACAAGGAAACATTTGGTCCCAGAGACAAATTGTAACAGATTGTAAGGCTTGAGTAAATGTCATAAATATTAATATATTACTTTGAATATCTCTAAAATAAAACATCACACCCTTGCTGACAGAAATATTCTAAGAAATCTTAATCTCCATCTTAATTGTTTACATATTATATAATTCACAATTTGTTACATGCATTTTAAAAACCATAATATCAACAGGCATGTATGCTTAAAGCAACAGGAGACCTCTCTGAAGGCATTCTAATTCACCACAAAGGAAACAGAAAAGGACTGATGATGTGACAGTCAAACACATGTTTTTTTGTGTGTTGTAAATGGTGATTTGCAAACAATAGACGGATTATCACATGTACAGGAAATACTGAAGTTTTCTGATTTTATCTAAAATAGTCATAAACCAGGACTTTATTATTTTTTTAATGTTTATTTATGTATTTTTGAGAGAGAGAGAGAGCACAAGCAGGAGAGGGGCAGAGAGAGAGACAGAGACAGAGAATCTGAAGCAGGTTCCAGGATCTTAGCTGTCAGCACAGAGCCCGATGCAGGGCTCGAACCCACAAACTGTGAGATCATGACCTGAGCGGAAGTCAGACGCTTAACTGACTGAGCCACCCAGGCACCCCAACCAGGACTTTAAAAAAGAGCAAAGATACATTTAAATTCAGTGTATACAAGATGAACATTCAATTTTATTTAATAAATGTATAATTAGCTCTTAGTTTAAAATATTATAAAAGAAATGTATACTCTTGCAATTGCAAAATCTGGTGTGTGCTACATGCAAAAATAGGTACTTTCCAAAGACGTGTAGTTTAATACTCGGCAAAGTACAGAATTTTGTTACAGCACATAGGAATAGTGTATAATCCATATTAAGGAAAAATGGGAGATTCATATCTCTGGATGAAATGATAAATATTCTGGCACTTTCTTTTAAATAATTATCAGGAGAGGGATGCATGAGTAGCTCAGTTGATTAAGTGTCCTACTTTGGCTGAAGTCATGATCTCGCTGTTCCTGGGTTTGAACCCCGCAGTGGGATCTGTGCTGACCGCTCCGAGCCTGGAGGCTGCTTTGGATTCTGTGTCTCCCTCTCTCTCTGACCCTCCCCTGCTCTCACTCTGTCTTTCTCTCTCTCAAAAATAAATAAACATCAACAGAAAATTTAAATAACTATCAAGTGAGTAATTTAATATAGAATACTCTAGCAAAGATTAAAATATGTATTTCATTAAAGAGAAGTTCCATTGGAAACAGATACTGAAATTCTATATTGACTGCATTATTTGCCTACATATTTGTTTAAAATGCATTAAGAAATTTGATCAAATCTTTGCATATCCATCCAAGCTGTATCTAAAATCTTTCTTTCCTAGTTATTCACCTTGTCATCACCTTAGATATTTTGTGTTTTCTTACTTATTTTCACATTTTGTATCTATTTCATTATTGTGACCAATAAGAAGCCACACACTTGAATATGAATCAATAAAGTTTGGTATTGGCATGTCTTCTCTCAAGTTCTACAGCACAAATACCTAGAATCATACTGACATGATAGCTACTAGCTATATGTGGCTATTTAAATTTAAATAATTTAAAAATTAATTTTTTAGTCACACTACTCAAATTTTAAATGCCCAATAACTACATATAGCTTCTAGCTAGCATATTGGGCAGTGCAGATTATAGAACATTTCAGTTTAGATAGTGCTGGGTAGCCTGGGTAGAAAGTGTATGGACAAAACCAGAATTCTGCCTCCGGAGAGTATTTGAATTCAATAGTGTCACACATAACTTTCCTCTCACACAGAACTTAGTTGATTTATCAATTGCTCCTAAAAGGACACTCATTTAGTTACACTGAACATTGACTTATCCTTTAGATTTCATATTTAATCATCTACTGAAATGTTTCCCATTACTAAAATAAATTTTATATATCATCCAGTATAAATATTTGGAACAAATGAACTAGATGATGATTGTTCAGTTATAACTCAATAATAAAAGCACATGGAAACTCTGAAGAAATGATAAAATAATGAAGTCCCGCCACAGAACACTTAAATCAGAGTCTCTTAGGCAGGGACCTATTTATCGCAATCTTTAAAAACTTCCACAGATAATTAAAATGTGTAACCTTGTTTAAGAACAAGTAGAGAACTGGGGCTCCTGGGTGGCTCAGTCTCTTAAACATCCGACTTCAGGTCATGATCTCACCATTCGTGGGTTCAAGCCCTGTGTAGGTCTCTGTGCTAACAGCTAAGATTCTAGAGCCTATTTCAGGTTCTGGGTCTCCTTCTCTCTCTGCTTCTCCCCCATTTGTGCACTCTCTCTCTCTCTCCTAAAAATAAACACTAAACAATTTTAAAAAAAAGAAAAAGTAGAGAATTTGTGTAATCCTATGGAACTTGTAGATAAAATTTGAAAATAATCTTGATTCCCTTCAAATTTTGGAACTCATTCATGGTCATTCACTCTACTCTTTATTCTCTCTCTCTATATATGTGTATATATATATATATATGCATATATATTTATATATAGATATACATACATAAGTATACATACATATTTTATATATTTATATATATTTACATTTTATGTAACATGCACGCAATACACATATATAATGTACATTATGTTAGCATAATAGTTTATAAAAAATTATTTGTGTTTTAAAATTTTTTGTTTTGAGGTAATTTTAGATTTATAGAAAAATAACAAAGATAGTACATTTCTATATAGGCTCCTCTAATTTCCTAATTACCATGATACATTTATCATGATTAATGCACCTATTTGATACATTATTATTAACTAAACCATATGCTTTATTCAAAGTTATCAGTTTTCCCATGATGTCCTCTTTTATTTTTAATATAGTTTATTGTCGAGCTGGTTTCCATACAACACCCAGTGCTCATCCCAACAAATGGCCTCCTTGATGCCCATCACCCATTTTCCCCTCCTCCTCACCGCCCATCAACCCTCAGTTTGTTCTCAGTATTTAAGAGTCTCTTATGGTTTGCCTCCATCCTTCTCCTTAACTATTTTTCCCTCTTCCCCTCGCCCCCATCATCTTCTGTTAAGTTTCTCCTGATCCACATATGAGTGAAAACATATGGTATCTGTCTTTCTCTGCATTATTTCACTTAGCATAATACCCTCGAGTTCCATCCATGTTGCTACAAATGGCCATATTTCATTCTTTCTCTTTGCCATGTAGTATTCCATTATATATATAAACCACATCTTAATCCATTCATCAGTTGATGGACATCTAGGCTCTTTTCATGATTTGGCTATTGTTGAGAGTGCTGCTGTGAACATTGGGGTACATGTGCCCCAATGCATCAGCACTTCTTTATCGCTTGGATAAATTCCTAGCAGTGTTATTGCTGGGTCATAGGGGAGTTCTATTGTTAATTTTTTGAGGAACCTTCACACTGTTTTCCAGAGCAGCTGCACCATTTTGCATTCCCACCAACAGTGGAAGAGGGTGCCCATTTCTCCACATCCTCATCAGCATCTATAGTCTCCTGATTTGTTCATTTTAGCCACTCTGACCCTCTGACTGGCATGAGGTAGTATCTCAGTGTGGTTTTGATTTGTATTTCCCTGATGAGGAGGGATGCTGAGCATCGTTTCATGTGTCTGTTGGCCATCTGGGTGTCCTCTTTGAAGAAGTGTCTGTTCATGTCTTCTGCCCATTTCTTCACTGGATTGTTTGTTTTTCAGGTGTGGAGTTTGGTGAGTTCCTTATAGATTTTGGATATTAACTCTTTATCTGATATGTCATTTGCAACTATCTTTTCCCATTCTGTCAGTTGCCTATTAGTTTTATGGACTGTTTCCTTTGCCTTGCAGAAGCTTTTAATCTTGATGAGGTCCCAATAGTTTATTTTTGCTCTTGATTCTTTTGCTTTTGGGGATGTGTCAAGTAAGAAATTGCTGCGGTGGAGGTCAAGGAGGTTGTTTTCTGCCTTCTCCTCTAGGGTTTTGATGGTTTCCTGCCTCACATTCAGGTCCTTTATGCATTTTGAGTTTATTTTTGTGTATGGTGTGAGAAAATGATCTAGTTTCATTCTTCTGCATGTTGCTGTCCAGTTCTCCCAGCACCATCTGTTAAAGAGGCTGTCTTTTTTCCATTGGCTACTCTTTCCTGTTTTGTGAAAGATGAGTTGACTGTACACTTTTTTGGGTCCAATTCTGAGTTCTCTATTCTATTCCATTGTTCTATGTGTCTGTTTTTGTGCCAATACCATACTGTCTTGATGATGACAGCTTTGTAGTAGAGGCTAAAGTCTGGGATGGTGATGCCTCCCATTTTGGTTTTATTCTTCAGTATTACTTTGGCTATTCAGAGTCTTTTGTGGTTCCATACAAATTTTAGGATAGTTTATTCTAGTTTTGAGAAGTATGCTGATGCAATTTTGATTGGAATTGCATTGAATGTGTAGACTGCTTTTGGTAGTAATGACATTTTAACAATACTTATTCTTCCTATCCATGAGCATGGAATGTTTTTCCATTTCTCTGTGTCTTCTTCAATTTCCTTCATAAGTTTCCTACAGTTTTCAACATACAGATCTTTTACAACTTTGGTTAGGCTTATTCCTTGGTATTCTATGGGTTTTGGTGCATTTAGACCGGAGGACACCTTCAGATTGAAAATGAGAGGATGGAGAAATATCTATCATGCTACTGGAAGTCAAAAGAAAGCTGTAATAACTATACTTATATTGGACAAACACCTGATGTCCTCCTGCTATCTCAGGATTCCATCCAGAATATCACTACCTTTACTTATCAAGTCTCTTTAGTTTCTTCTGACTGGTAACTGTTTCTCAAAATTTTCTTGTTTGTCATGATCTTGTAAGTTTTGAGAAGCCCTGGTTCCATATTTTATCAAATGTTCTTCAATTGGGATTTGTCTGATATCTTTTTCATGTTTATATTGGATTTGGGGGTTTGGGATTGGAGAGCACAGAGGTGAAGTACAATTTTTAATACAGCATATTAACAGCATATGCTATTATTTTGCCTTAATCACTGATTATGTGAACATTGATCATCTGGCTACTGTTCATCAGGTTTCTCCACTATAAAATTACGCTTTTATCCTCTTTTTCTATACAATACTATTTGAAAATCATTATTCATAAGCCACACTTAGGGAGTAATGTGACATGCTTGTCCTCCTTCAGGAAGGAGCATCTCCATAAATTTGAAATTTGTGTGCTTAAGAGATTTTATTTGCTTATTCAATTATTAATGTGTAGTTGCTTAGGGTGGTGATTATTCTTTTTATATGTTGAATTCTAATCTGATAGTAATTTACTTTGTTGCTCAAACTGTTTCATCTTTGGCCATTGGGAACACCTCAGTTGGCCCCTATGACCTTTCAATATTCTCTAATTTTTGACAATTTCATTTGTTTGCTTGTTTTTAATGACATATTTACCTTCTAATCTATAAGAAACTCCAGTCTTATCTTGCCTATTACTTTCCATAGTGCAGAATCAACTTTTTTTTTTTTTAAAACAAGGACAAGTTCCTTTTACTGGAGAATGGTATAGATCTGGATGCCAAATGTACTCATTGTTACTGGAGGCCCTTGCTTCCAGGCCTTCTTAGCTGACAGAGCAGGGAAACATATGTGTGTATGCTAATGCACCTATATAAACATATATGTGTAAATATTTCTATGTGTAACCATTTGCATCCATATTAAGCTAAACATGGGTTCAAACAGATGGCTCCAATTCTAACCATTACAACATAGATCATTCTAGTCTCCTCCCCTTGATTATCTGTAACTTTTACTACAACAGTGAGAAACTTGGCTCTGACCATTCAGCATCCACTTTCTTAATTATTCAATTCAGTCATAGTATAGTGTTATCAGAATTATCACCTGATATCCCTATTGGATATTGTTTTACCAACAAAGTATAGTGCTTATGTATAGTTTCTTTTGCTTTTTTGCCTTACAGACTTCATTCATTTCCAAAGTTACTCAGGTCAGCAACTTTCTCCCCATTCCTTTCATTGATGTTGTTTCATATATTTGTAATAGTTACTTTTGTCACCATCTGCATTCAAGTCT